>NW_026054457.1:60000-62500 GCF_943734685.1 Anopheles coluzzii | reverse complement strand
CCAGATCATGTTGGATAACACGGTAATGGCCGTAACCGGTATCCACAAATTCGTTATCGGGGGGGACTTCAACGCTTGGTCAGTAAGTTGGAACAACCAACTTGGCGAGCGTGGAGAAACCCAGAAACGAAGAGGTGAGTTGGTCTTATCAACCTTTGCGCAGATTGACGCAATTTTATTGAACGACGGCAGCGCCCCAACTTATGTTGGACCAGGGCGTACGTCAGTAGTTGATCTGACTTTTGCGAGTAGAACAGTCGCAAGATCATTTAAGTGGGAGGTGTTATCTAGCTATATGAACTCTGATCATCGTGCAATACGAATAGATCTTGAGACGCAAAGCGTGCGTAACTTGTCCCGACCCATAACGGGATGGAGCATCAAGTATTTTAGCAAAGATATATTTGAAGTTATGATGCAAGCCGCTTTTGAGACCGAGGTCACAACAAGCGAAGACTTAATGCGTATACTTGTCACGGCGTGTAATGCGACGATGACCAAGCGTAAGAGGTACACTCCTAACAAGAGTGCATTTTGGTGGACGCTAGAGATTGAGGCACTTCGCAAAGAGTGCAAACACCGCGATCGATTAGCGCAAAGAGCTTTTAATACTGATCTCTATTCTACTTTTAGGGACGAGTTCAAGGTGGCACGGAATGCCCTCAAGCGATTGATCAAGCATACCCGACAGAGGAAGTGGAAAGAGTTCCTGGGAACAGCGAACAACGCATCATTTGGTATTGTATATCATACGTTCAAGAAAGTGGCCGAGGGTTCGATTGGACCCCGAACTATGACATTAGATGAGTTTAGGGAAGTGGTGAGCGAGCTTTTTCCTACTCACCCAAACACGGTGTGGCCTGATTATCGTATCGATCAGCCACGAGAGTTTGAAAGAATTACTAATGATGAGATTCTTTCGGTTGCCAGGAGACTACCCAACAAGAAGGCGCCGGGACCAGATGGTATCCCGAATGAGGCGCTGAAAGTTGGTATGTTGACTGCAACCGATGCATTTTGCAGGGTTTACCAAGGCTGTTTAGAAAACGCGAAGTTCCCCGATGAGTGGAAAAGGCAGAGGTTGGTGTTAATACCGAAGCCGAACAAACCACCAGGGGAACCGGGTTCGGTTCGCCCCATTTGTCTATTAGACGGGGCAGGTAAAGGTCTAGAACGCATCATAGTGCAACGGTTAAATGCACACATCGAGGAGGTCAACGGACTGTCTGACGACCAATTTGGTTTCAGAAGTCGTCGATCAACAGTTGATGCGATTCAACGGGTAGTGGACATTGTTTCGGTAGCTAGAAGCAGAAACCGATACAGTGGACGGTATTGTGCAGTTGTTACATTAGATGTTACTAATGCTTTTAACAGTGCTTCGTGGTTGGCTATTGCAAATGCTTTACAGAGAATTAACACTCCTAAATATCTGTATGATATCATTGGTGATTATTTTAGGAATCGTGTGCTGATGTATGATACCACAGATGGACCGGCAGAGATTGCAGTCACATCGGGTGTACCTCAAGGCTCGGTACTTGGCCCAACGTTATGGAACCTCATGTACGACGGTGTCCTACGAGTTGCAATGGTGGAAGGTGCACGGATTATCGGCTATGCAGACGATATAGTGTTGTTGGTGGAAGGTAATTGTGTTGATGATATTGAAATTCTCGTTTCCAGCCAGATTCGCATCATCGACAGATGGATGACCGACAACGGATTAAAGATAGCCCCGACCAAGACCGAGTTCATTATGGTCAGTTCCCATCAGAGGATACAGCATGGGGCTATCCGGGTAGGTGATCACGTAGTACATTCGTCGCGCAGCTTAAAGTATTTGGGGATGGTCTTAGATGACCGCCTCGAGTACACTTCACACATCAGGTATGCGGTGGAGAGAGCGACGAAGCTATGGACCACCTTGGTAAGGATGATGCCTAATAAGGCAGGTCCGAGTAGTCATGTTAGGCGAGCAATTGCTCTTACTGTTGTGGCGAAGGTCCGGTATGCCTCGCCCATTTGGTGTCATACCCTTAGATTTGCTAACCGTAGACAATGGCTACGTCGGTTTTACCGGCCAGTAGTCCAGCGAGTTATCTCTTCTTTCAGGACAACTTCTCACGATGCAGTCTGCGTGCTTGCGGGAATGATCCCGCTGCATCTCCTCCTGGACGAGGACTCCAGGACTTTTCATCGGAGACGAGCAGAGAACATCGCCGGATCGGTTGCACGTAACATGGAACGTGTCACAACTATGGAACGATGGCAACGAGAATGGGATGAGAGTGTTCACGGTCGGTGGACATACCGTCTCATACCCGACGTCAACAGATGGATAAGTAGAAGATTTGGTGGTGTAGATTTCTTTCTTTCCCAGTTTCTTTCCAGCCATGGCTTCTACGCCTACCAGCTTCATCGGATGCAGTTAACGGGCTCGCCGCTATGCGATGCGTGCGAGGAACCTGAGGACGCCGAACACACGATATTCCATTGT
>NW_026054457.1:52500-55000 GCF_943734685.1 Anopheles coluzzii | reverse complement strand
ATCTCGAATACTAAACGTCGCAGATGGGTGTCGTAGAACAATTTTAAGTTCGTCTAACGATTCTACATCCGATTCTGGATAGTGGTTTTTCGACCACTTTTCAACATTTTGTGACACCCCGAACCTAGGGGCAGCTCCCTAGCTTTTTTCAAAAATGTGCACCGAACGGGCCAGAGAGCTCGAGTAGTCGAAAATTTTTTTTTTTGCTAAAACCCCTCAAAACGTGTCAGGAACGCACCCTAGATGATGAAAAGTGCAACCAGAATGTCAATCGACAACATGCCCGGGGGTACAAATTTGCTCTACGCGTCCCTAGGTAGGGTACTTTTTCATACAAACATCAAAGTGTACGGTGCACACAGTGCGCGGAACAAAAATTGCTCGGTCAGACCTAGGACGGGCCATATCTCGAATACTAAACGTCGCAGATGGGTGTCGTAGAACAATTTTAAGTTCGTCTAACGATTCTACATCCGATTCTGGATAGTGGTTTTTCGACCACTTTTCAACATTTTGTGACACCCCGAACCTAGGGGCAGCTCCCTAGCTTTTTTCAAAAATGTGCACCGAACGGGCCAGAGAGCTCGAGTAGTCGAAAATTTTTTTTTTGCTAAAACCCCTCAAAACGTGTCAGGAACGCACCCTAGATGATGAAAAGTGCAACCAGAACGTCAATCGACAACATGCCCGGGGGTACAAATTTGCTCTACGCGTCCCTAGGTAGGGTACTTTTTCATACAAACATCAAAGTGTACGGTGCACAAAGTGCGCGGAACAAAAATTGCTCGGTCAGACCTAGGACGGGCCATATCTCGAATACTAAACGTCGCAGATGGGTGTCGTAGAACAATTTTAAGTTCGTCTAACGATTCTACATCCGATTCTGGATAGTGGTTTTTCGACCACTTTTCAACATTTTGTGACACCCCGAACCTAGGGGCAGCTCCCTAGCTTTTTTCAAAAATGTGCACCGAACGGGCCAGAGAGCTCGAGTAGTCGAAAAATTTTTTTTTGCTAAAACCCCTAAAAACGTGTCAGGAACGCACCCTAGATGATGAAAAGTGCAACCAGAATGTCAATCGACAACATTCCCGGGGGTACAAATTTGCTCTACGCGTCCCTAGGTAGGGTACTTTTTCATACAAACATCAAAGTGTACGGTGCACACAGTGCGCGGAACAAAAATTGCTCGGTCAGACCTAGGACGGGCCATATCTCGAATACTAAACGTCGCAGATGGGTGTCGTAGAACAATTTTAAGTTCGTCTAACGATTCTACATCCGATTCTGGATAGTGGTTTTTCGACCACTTTTCAACATTTTGTGACACCCCGAACCTAGGGGCAGCTCCCTAGCTTTTTTCAAAAATGTGCACCGAACGGGCCAGAGAGCTCGAGTAGTCGAAAATTTTTTTTTTGCTAAAACCCCTCAAAACGTGTCAGGAACGCACCCTAGATGATGAAAAGTGCAACCAGAACGTCAATCGACAACATGCCCGGGGGTACAAATTTGCTCTACGCGTCCCTAGGTAGGGTACTTTTTCATACAAACATCAAAGTGTACGGTGCACAAAGTGCGCGGAACAAAAATTGCTCGGTCAGACCTAGGACGGGCCATATCTCGAATACTAAACGTCGCAGATGGGTGTCGTAGAACAATTTTAAGTTCGTCTAACGATTCTACATCCGATTCTGGATAGTGGTTTTTCGACCACTTTTCAACATTTTGTGACACCCCGAACCTAGGGGCAGCTCCCTAGCTTTTTTCAAAAATGTGCACCGAACGGGCCAGAGAGCTCGAGTAGTCGAAAAATTTTTTTTTGCTAAAACCCCTCAAAACGTGTCAGGAACGCACCCTAGATGATGAAAAGTGAAACCAGAACGTGAAACGACAACTTTGTTGGGGGTACCCTTTTTACTCTACGGGCCACTAGCTTAGGCGCGCCAACAGCGCTTTCCTCTCGGGTTCCCATTTTTTGCCCTCCTGGGATTATGATCATTTACTCATTGCCTACTATAGGGAAGGTACCTTGCTCCGAGGTCAAAAATGAAGATTTCACCAAATCGTAGTTTTAACCTCTATTTAGTCGTAGGAGCATGGTTTGCAGTGTCCGTGGGTCATATAAGCCCCCGTTTGGGTCATACGTCCCCTCCCCGATGAAAATCGTCATATGACTATAGGCCGAACTTATGAAGCAAAAGTGGTGTCTGGTGGGTTCTGCCGATGATCTTAACCTATGATTTTGAGTTTCCACTCTTTCAAAACGTTTCCTGGAGCAGTACATCACGGGTCTACGGACCCAAAGACTTCGTTGCGATGGTTTCAAGCATAAAAGTTGTAACAGTTAAGGGTTTTTAATACGCGTTCATTAAATCATTGCTTGAAACTAAGCTTCGTTGTCTTTAAACTCTGCAAGACCAATCGAACTTCTTAGGGAAACTCGAAGCATTCACGCTAAGCTGGTGGTGCAGGGCACATAGCGTGATGAAACCGGGTTTCC
>NW_026054457.1:37500-42500 GCF_943734685.1 Anopheles coluzzii | reverse complement strand
TGGGGCATAAGCTAGGCGTTGCCCAGTAACTTTTTTCGCCACATGGAGGAAGTAGTCGAGCTCCAATTTCTGGGACGTAGCGTATTTTTCAATCATAATAAACCAAATCAAACATAAAAATCATGAAACTTACACCACGTCCCTAGGTTGTGCACAAAACGTAACGATAAAGTGCCGGCGAGGTTAGAGGTGCACCAAAATTGTGTACCGATTAGGAAAAGTACTCTATGTTGCTATGACTTGGGTAAAAAGTGTTGATTAACTGCTGGTTACGATAGACAGTTGCTTATCGTACACATCGCAAACGAACACCCCTTAGTGAGCAGTAGCAGAAGTCGATGGAACAAAGCGAATGCATTACAAACTGATCAAGTAAAATAAGGAACGCTACGTACTAGGACTTCTTTCCAAGAATGGTGTCCGCGACGGGAGGGCAAGCGTCCTTCCCAGGTTTCCCTAGTAAACCTTGTATGGTAAACATACCCAAGCGTGTCCGTAAGCACGCAACGATAGTCACGAACGAGCACATACCTAGGGAAAGTACTCTACGTACTAGGACTTCTGTCCAAGAATGGTGTCCGCGACGGTCGGGCACTGTGACGCAATTACCAAATCCTAGAATCGTACAAGCAGTGTGTACAAACATAAACATTAACGCGTTCGCTCGGGCTGCGCCGTCCGTGTTGAACACAAATGCGGGTGATTATATGAGTGGATGGACAAAAACATGCGTGGCGAAGACAATTTTCTGCACGATGTGCACATAGCTCATTTCGTCGTCCCGGGCGAATGGAAAAACACAAAAATCTCGAGTATCTTTCTAGGTTTCTGTTATAAAAGGGCAGGCCAAAAGGTGACCGGTTGAGATGAGCATTTTAAGCATGCAAGCACTTAATTGCAACTTTTCCTACAAAAACTAGGTACGTACACGTAGATTGTATCAACATGGACATCCATGATTGCGTACGCCCGGGCTGCGCCCTCCGTGTTGTACTTTCCCTGATTGGTACACAATTTTGGTGCAAGTGTACCAACATCGACATCTATGAACGCGTACGCTCGAGCTGCACCCTCCGTCTTGTACTTTCCCTGATCGGTACACAGTTTTGGTGCACGGCTATCCCGAAAGGCAACTTGTACCAACATCGACATCCATGAACGCGTACGTAGCGTACTTTCCCTGATCGGTACACAATGTTGGTGCACGGCATAGGAAATGGGCTTAAAATGGTCAAACTCAATCCATTTCCACTAAAGATAGTCAATAACAGCTGTGCCGATGAAGTAGGGCACGATGCAAGTCAATGTTATTTAATGAATTACATGTTCACCATACATTTCAGTACAAAATTGCTCGGTCAGACCTACAAAGTGCTATATCTCGAATACTAAACGTCGCAGATGGGTGTCGTAGAACAATTTTAAGTTCGTCTAACGATTCTACATCCGATTCTGGATAGTGGTTTTTCGACCACTTTTCAACATTTTGTGACACCCCGAACCTAGGGGCAGCTCCCTAGCTTTTTTCAAAAATGTGCACCGAACGGGCCAGAGAGCTCGAGTAGTCGAAAATTTTTTTTTTTGCTAAAACCCCTCAAAACGTGTCAGGAACGCACCCTAGATGATGAAAAGTGCAACCAGAATGTCAATCGACAACATGCCCGGGGGTACAAATTTGCTCTACGCGTCCCTAGGTAGGGTACTTTTTCATACAAACATCAAAGTGTACGGTGCACACAGTGCGCGGAACAAAAATTGCTCGGTCAGACCTAGGACGGGCCATATCTCGAATACTAAACGTCGCAGATGGGTGTCGTAGAACAATTTTAAGTTCGTCTAACGATTCTACATCCGATTCTGGATAGTGGTTTTTCGACCACTTTTCAACATTTTGTGACACCCCGAACCTAGGGGCAGCTCCCTAGCTTTTTTCAAAAATGTGCACCGAACGGGCCAGAGAGCTCGAGTAGTCGAAAATTTTTTTTTTGCTAAAACCCCTCAAAACGTGTCAGGAACGCACCCTAGATGATGAAAAGTGCAACCAGAACGTCAATCGACAACATGCCCGGGGGTACAAATTTGCTCTACGCGTCCCTAGGTAGGGTACTTTTTCATACAAACATCAAAGTGTACGGTGCACAAAGTGCGCGGAACAAAAATTGCTCGGTCAGACCTAGGACGGGCCATATCTCGAATACTAAACGTCGCAGATGGGTGTCGTAGAACAATTTTAAGTTCGTCTAACGATTCTACATCCGATTCTGGATAGTGGTTTTTCGACCACTTTTCAACATTTTGTGACACCCCGAACCTAGGGGCAGCTCCCTAGCTTTTTTCAAAAATGTGCACCGAACGGGCCAGAGAGCTCGAGTAGTCGAAAAATTTTTTTTTGCTAAAACCCCTAAAAACGTGTCAGGAACGCACCCTAGATGATGAAAAGTGCAACCAGAATGTCAATCGACAACATTCCCGGGGGTACAAATTTGCTCTACGCGTCCCTAGGTAGGGTACTTTTTCATACAAACATCAAAGTGTACGGTGCACACAGTGCGCGGAACAAAAATTGCTCGGTCAGACCTAGGACGGGCCATATCTCGAATACTAAACGTCGCAGATGGGTGTCGTAGAACAATTTTAAGTTCGTCTAACGATTCTACATCCGATTCTGGATAGTGGTTTTTCGACCACTTTTCAACATTTTGTGACACCCCGAACCTAGGGGCAGCTCCCTAGCTTTTTTCAAAAATGTGCACCGAACGGGCCAGAGAGCTCGAGTAGTCGAAAATTTTTTTTTTTGCTAAAACCCCTCAAAACGTGTCAGGAACGCACCCTAGATGATGAAAAGTGCAACCAGAACGTCAATCGACAACATGCCCGGGGGTACAAATTTGCTCTACGCGTCCCTAGGTAGGGTACTTTTTCATACAAACATCAAAGTGTACGGTGCACAAAGTGCGCGGAACAAAAATTGCTCGGTCAGACCTAGGACGGGCCATATCTCGAATACTAAACGTCGCAGATGGGTGTCGTAGAACAATTTTAAGTTCGTCTAACGATTCTACATCCGATTCTGGATAGTGGTTTTTCGACCACTTTTCAACATTTTGTGACACCCCGAACCTAGGGGCAGCTCCCTAGCTTTTTTCAAAAATGTGCACCGAACGGGCCAGAGAGCTCGAGTAGTCGAAAAATTTTTTTTTGCTAAAACCCCTCAAAACGTGTCAGGAACGCACCCTAGATGATGAAAAGTGAAACCAGAACGTGAAACGACAACTTTGTTGGGGGTACCCTTTTTACTCTACGGGCCACTAGCTTAGGCGCGCCAACAGCGCTTTCCTCTCGGGTTCCCATTTTTTGCCCTCCTGGGATTATGATCATTTACTCATTGCCTACTATAGGGAAGGTACCTTGCTCCGAGGTCAAAAATGAAGATTTCACCAAATCGTAGTTTTAACCTCTATTTAGTCGTAGGAGCATGGTTTGCAGTGTCCGTGGGTCATATAAGCCCCCGTTTGGGTCATACGTCCCCTCCCCGATGAAAATCGTCATATGACTATAGGCCGAACTTATGAAGCAAAAGTGGTGTCTGGTGGGTTCTGCCGATGATCTTAACCTATGATTTTGAGTTTCCACTCTTTCAAAACGTTTCCTGGAGCAGTACATCACGGGTCTACGGACCCAAAGACTTCGTTGCGATGGTTTCAAGCATAAAAGTTGTAACAGTTAAGGGTTTTTAATACGCGTTCATTAAATCATTGCTTGAAACTAAGCTTCGTTGTCTTTAAACTCTGCAAGACCAATCGAACTTCTTAGGGAAACTCGAAGCATTCACGCTAAGCTGGTGGTGCAGGGCACATAGCGTGATGAAACCGGGTTTCCCTAACCAATGTGGCATATTTTTTCCCTGAGAGTGAAGCTCAGACCCACGTAGGGGAGAGCGAAGTGGAACTTTAATGTTCAATGCAGCAAATGTTCGCCATGCGGATAAACAAGTTGGAATAGTTCAATGTAGTGTAATGCAAACACGAATCGCAAATAACGATACGGGACCCAGAAGCAATTCTGCGGATCCCTCGGGGAGTGGTGAGTTGATATAAATTAGAGGTGAAAGTCCAAGTTGTTCGAGCTCCGGCTCGGCAGCCGATACGAGGTTCCTGTTGAGCTTGTTTGTACATCGCGCAGAGGCGCCGTTCGGTTCTAGCAATGATTCCCGCCACCATGTTCCATGCGTGCAGAGATCCGTTAGAGCTCGTTCAATGTGTCCCGCCGTGATTACGAAAAAGTCCAACAGTTGACTTAGTTGGGTGTGCGTCAAGTAATCGCGCAGAGATGCCGATCGGTTCCTAGCAATGTTTCCCGTCACAAGGTGGTATTGGCACCTGTGCAGAGTGGCCGTTAGCAATGTCTCCCGTATCACGGTGGTGTACCATCACTAGTGCAGAGTGACCGCTAGCAATGTCTCCCGTCACAAGGTGGTAGCCCAGAAGTGCAGAGAAGCCGCTGTAGCAAAGTCTCCCGTATCACGTTGGAGTTCTTCCACTAGTGCAGAGAGATCGCTGAACCGTTCAATGTGTCCCGTCGTGGTGTGCTTGTACCGAGCACGTAGGATACACCTTGCTTTGTTGGTTTGGGATAGGAGTGGTCGCGCAACTGCCTCCACGCCGCAGAGTGCCAGTTCGGATTGAAGGTCAACTTTAGCCGTTCAATGCATCAGTCGGTGGGTGTTCAGATGGCATCACAACTTCCCCTAGGTGCTCAAGTTGGCTGGGTTGTAAAACATGTACACATGCGCAGAGTATCGTGCGTACTAGCAAAGTCTCCCGTCACGGTGGTTACGAATGAGTTCCATGCAGTGCAGAGCGATCGTTAGTGCGTGCAATGTACCAGTCGATGTGTCGTACCGGCATACAACCCCGCTTAGAGGCCCGTCGCTCGAAGAGGACAAGAAAGAGTGCGCAGAGTGCCGTACCGGCATAGCAATGTCTCCAGACATACGTTGG
>NW_026054457.1:0-30000 GCF_943734685.1 Anopheles coluzzii | reverse complement strand
GGGAACCAGACAGAAGTAATCTGTGCTGGAAATGCGGTTTGAGTGGACACAAGAAGCAAGCTTGTACCAACTCTGTTAAGTGTTTGGATTGCGGTACGAGGTCACAGAACCCTCACGCAACGGGCAGTTATATGTGTCCTAGAAGGCGAACGATTAGACCATAATGGTTAGGTTGCTACAACATAACCAGAATCATAGTTATGCTGCATTTCAGTTAATGTGGCAAACGATTAGGGAAGAATCTGCGGATATAGTGTTGATTGCAGATCCGTATCTGGCAACAACCAACGTCAAAGTGTTACGCAATGACGATAACACAGCAGCGGTAGTGGTTAACGCGGACTTACCAGTTAAGGTAGTCAGTAAGGCTCTGAAGGGTTTAATGATAGTTGACATAGGTGATATGCGAGTGGTTAGCGTTTACGCGCCACCTAGATTTAGTATGGAAGAGTTCCAGATCATGTTGGATAACACGGTAATGGCCGTAACCGGTATCCACAAATTCGTTATCGGGGGGGACTTCAACGCTTGGTCAGTAAGTTGGAACAACCAACTTGGCGAGCGTGGAGAAACCCAGAAACGAAGAGGTGAGTTGGTCTTATCAACCTTTGCGCAGATTGACGCAATTTTATTGAACGACGGCAGCGCCCCAACTTATGTTGGACCAGGGCGTACGTCAGTAGTTGATCTGACTTTTGCGAGTAGAACAGTCGCAAGATCATTTAAGTGGGAGGTGTTATCTAGCTATATGAACTCT
This sequence comes from Anopheles coluzzii, assembly GCF_943734685.1. Taxonomy (NCBI): domain Eukaryota; kingdom Metazoa; phylum Arthropoda; class Insecta; order Diptera; family Culicidae; genus Anopheles; species Anopheles coluzzii. The sequence continues at coordinate 29,243 of NW_026054457.1, read as the reverse complement.
GATCATCGTGCAATACGAATAGATCTTGAGACGCAAAGCGTGCGTAACTTGTCCCGACCCATAACGGGATGGAGCATCAAGTATTTTAGCAAAGATATATTTGAAGTTATGATGCAAGCCGCTTTTGAGACCGAGGTCACAACAAGCGAAGACTTAATGCGTATACTTGTCACGGCGTGTAATGCGACGATGACCAAGCGTAAGAGGTACACTCCTAACAAGAGTGCATTTTGGTGGACGCTAGAGATTGAGGCACTTCGCAAAGAGTGCAAACACCGCGATCGATTAGCGCAAAGAGCTTTTAATACTGATCTCTATTCTACTTTTAGGGACGAGTTCAAGGTGGCACGGAATGCCCTCAAGCGATTGATCAAGCATACCCGACAGAGGAAGTGGAAAGAGTTCCTGGGAACAGCGAACAACGCATCATTTGGTATTGTATATCATACGTTCAAGAAAGTGGCCGAGGGTTCGATTGGACCCCGAACTATGACATTAGATGAGTTTAGGGAAGTGGTGAGCGAGCTTTTTCCTACTCACCCAAACACGGTGTGGCCTGATTATCGTATCGATCAGCCACGAGAGTTTGAAAGAATTACTAATGATGAGATTCTTTCGGTTGCCAGGAGACTACCCAACAAGAAGGCGCCGGGACCAGATGGTATCCCGAATGAGGCGCTGAAAGTTGGTATGTTGACTGCAACCGATGCATTTTGCAGGGTTTACCAAGGCTGTTTAGAAAACGCGAAGTTCCCCGATGAGTGGAAAAGGCAGAGGTTGGTGTTAATACCGAAGCCGAACAAACCACCAGGGGAACCGGGTTCGGTTCGCCCCATTTGTCTATTAGACGGGGCAGGTAAAGGTCTAGAACGCATCATAGTGCAACGGTTAAATGCACACATCGAGGAGGTCAACGGACTGTCTGACGACCAATTTGGTTTCAGAAGTCGTCGATCAACAGTTGATGCGATTCAACGGGTAGTGGACATTGTTTCGGTAGCTAGAAGCAGAAACCGATACAGTGGACGGTATTGTGCAGTTGTTACATTAGATGTTACTAATGCTTTTAACAGTGCTTCGTGGTTGGCTATTGCAAATGCTTTACAGAGAATTAACACTCCTAAATATCTGTATGATATCATTGGTGATTATTTTAGGAATCGTGTGCTGATGTATGATACCACAGATGGACCGGCAGAGATTGCAGTCACATCGGGTGTACCTCAAGGCTCGGTACTTGGCCCAACGTTATGGAACCTCATGTACGACGGTGTCCTACGAGTTGCAATGGTGGAAGGTGCACGGATTATCGGCTATGCAGACGATATAGTGTTGTTGGTGGAAGGTAATTGTGTTGATGATATTGAAATTCTCGTTTCCAGCCAGATTCGCATCATCGACAGATGGATGACCGACAACGGATTAAAGATAGCCCCGACCAAGACCGAGTTCATTATGGTCAGTTCCCATCAGAGGATACAGCATGGGGCTATCAGGGTAGGTGATCACGTAGTACATTCGTCGCGCAGCTTAAAGTATTTGGGGATGGTCTTAGATGACCGCCTCGAGTACACTTCACACATCAGGTATGCGGTGGAGAGAGCGACGAAGCTATGGACCACCTTGGTAAGGATGATGCCTAATAAGGCAGGTCCGAGTAGTCATGTTAGGCGAGCAATTGCTCTTACTGTTGTGGCGAAGGTCCGGTATGCCTCGCCCATTTGGTGTCATACCCTTAGATTTGCTAACCGTAGACAATGGCTACGTCGGTTTTACCGGCCAGTAGTCCAGCGAGTTATCTCTTCTTTCAGGACAACTTCTCACGATGCAGTCTGCGTGCTTGCGGGAATGATCCCGCTGCATCTCCTCCTGGACGAGGACTCCAGGACTTTTCATCGGAGACGAGCAGAGAACATCGCCGGATCGGTTGCACGTAACATGGAACGTGTCACAACTATGGAACGATGGCAACGAGAATGGGATGAGAGTGTTCACGGTCGGTGGACATACCGTCTCATACCCGACGTCAACAGATGGATAAGTAGAAGATTTGGTGGTGTAGATTTCTTTCTTTCTCAGTTTCTTTCCAGCCATGGCTTCTACGCCTACCAGCTTCATCGGATGCAGTTAACGGGCTCGCCGCTATGCGATGCGTGCGAGGAACCTGAGGACGCCGAACACACGATATTCCATTGTGTACGTCATCGTGAACTGATCATCAGACTTCAGCATCAAGTCGACGAGGAGTTAACGCCGGAGAACATCATCGAAGTTATGTCTGCTAACAGATATAACTGGAGCATGGTTCATCAAGCAGTACGGACGATTATGATTCGACAACAACATCGGAGACACGTCATCGAACGAGGCGAACGACGTGCTTTGCTCGCCAACATCCAGTTGGCCTTGCAGAGCAGCGACAGTGACGACGAGTAACGACAAGGATTCATCGTAGTTCATCGTAGCTTCATCGCCGAGGGCTAGACAGTGGCTAATCACCACTGTTGGAAGCCATTCGTTGCCTGGGATGATGGACATCCACCGCCCGAGTGACGTCGATACCCTAACGGGTGATCCACTCGGGGCCGGTTGAAGGCACGGAGGGGTTTTAGTGAGTAAGAATCTCACACTACCGGGGTTGATCACCCAGGTGTCTTATGCAAGATTTCCCCTTCGATAACAAAAAAAAAAAAAAAAAAAAAAAAAAAAGGTAGCCAAATGCCAGACATCATCGGACAGCCGAACGGAGCGGACGTGTTCTCACCTCGCTCCCGCTCGACACCAGAGTTCTACTGAACATTTTATACCCGGAGGCCCCGCCGCTACGGTATAAATTTGCTCGGTGCTCTGCTCATCCGCTCAGTCTTCATCCAGCTTTCGAGACGGCGTTACGCTGCCCAAATACCCAGCGCTCAGTGTTAGTGAATAATTTTGTGTGTGTGTGTGTGTGAAAGTGTCAGTATTCTTTTAACCGTTGACGAGGAAGGTCGTGCTTCTGCTAGTCTCAGTTTCTAGAGTGCTTGATACAGTGTGTGTGTGTGTGTGTGTGTGTGTTGTGTTCTGTGTTAGCAATTCCAACCGTTATTAGCATCGCCTTCTGCGTTTATTATTTTAATTGTTTTTGCCGTCGGCTTTTTTCCTTCGGCATTGTAGCATCACCTTCTGTGTCTTTTAATTTATTTGATTTTGCCGTCGGCTTTTTTCCTTCGGCATTGTAGCATCACCTTCTGTGTATTTTAATTTATTTGATTTTGCCGTCGGCTTTTTTCCTTCGGCATTGTAGCATCACCTTCTGTGTATTTTAATTTATTTGATTTTGCCGTCGGCTTTTTTCCCGTCGGCATTTTAACATCACCTTCTGTGTATTTATTTTATTTTAAAATTGTCGTCGGCTTTTTTCCCGTCGGCATTTAAGCATCACCTTCTGTGTATATTTTATTTAATTTTGCCGTCGGCTTTTTTTTTTTCCCGTCGGCATTCTAGCATCACCTTCTGTGTATTTATTTTATTTTAATTTTGCCGTCGGATTTTTTCCCGTCGGCACACTAGCATCACCTTCTGTGCGTATTTTAATTTATTTTATTTGGTCGTCGGCTTTTTTCCCGTCGGCATTTCTGCAAGTGTTTTAAATTAAAAGTATTTTAGCGTTGGAATTGTTGACCGGTGCCATAAGTGCTACGTGTGAGTGAAGTGAAGTGATTCTGGGCCTTGAAGACTCCGATTGCTAATTTAATTAAGCCTTCTGCAAATATTATTTTTAAATAACCCACAACTGCCATTGGGAAATTAGCATCGCCTTCAGCGTTTTTATTTTACTGCCTTCTGCATATTTATTTTAATATTATTCTTGAATTAGCATCACCTTCAGTGCCATATTAACTTAAAAATAATTTTATATAAGCCTTCTGCAATAATTGTGATTTAATTTCTCTTTACATATATTATCTAGAATCACCTTCAGTGTATTGAATATATTTTAGCCTTCTGCAAAATACAAAATATTAATTAATTTCTTTTAAAAACAAGTGCCTAAAGAAAATATTGTTATTTAGCATCGCCTCTGCGTTTTATTTAAAATAAGCTTTCGTTGACGACTTCGGTCGGAATCACTAGTGTTGTGTGTGTTGTGTGTGTGAATAAGTGAAGTGATTCCGTGTTTTGATAACTCCGATCGCAATTTGTTCTAAGCCTTCTGCAAATTTAATTTAATTCTACAAACCCACATTTGCCGACGGGAATTTAGCATCGCCTTCAGCGTTTTTTTTTAATAACTGCCTTCTGCAGAAAATTTAAATTAATAATTAGGAAAATTCCAAAATAAGATAAATTAGCATTGCCTTCTGCAGTTGAAATATAATATTTTTATTAAATAAATAAGCCTTCTGCATTGGTAACCTATTTAAAAAGTTTCCTTTTAATTTTGTCTATAGAATCACCCTCAGTGTTCAGATAAAATTTCAAATCATTCAACTAATCCTCGATATTATTTTAAATTAACTTTAAATTGCCCATATAAATTATTTAATACTTATAGCATTGCCTTCTGCATTTTAATAAATTAACTAAGCCTTCTGCATCAAGCTTTCGTTGAGACTTCGGCCGGAATCACTAGTGTGTGTGTGTGTGAAAAGTGAAGTGTTCTTGTGTTGACCGTTCCGATTGCCATAAGCCTTCTGCATTTAATTTTATTTAAATTTTTTATTAAATTGCCTTTTTATAAATCCCAGTTTGCCGTCGGGAAATTAGCATCGCCCTCCGCGTAGAAATAAAATTCCTTTCTATCAGTTGCCTTCTGCAAAACATTTTATGATTTTTAACAAATATATTATTTTAGTTAACGGTTTGCCCTTAGAAATTCCATATATTATATCAAGCCCTCAGCAAACAAAATTATTTTATTAAATCGCCCTCCGCAAGAACAAACTTTGATTTAAAAAATATTATTAGACAATTAGTTTATTAGCATCGCCATCTGCGTAATTAATTAAATTAAGCCTTCAGCAAATAAGCTTTCGTTGAGCGGTCCGCGAGAACATTGTGCTTAGTGTGTGCTGTGTGCGAGAGTCCCGATTCCATCTGTTCCGGCGACGAGATTTTCTCCAAGCGGCGTAGAAACATCGAGAGTTTTCAAACCGGCAAATAGTTTAAAGTTTTTATAGAGTAGAATTTGAAATCCCATTTACAACCTAACCCAATCTCAATTAGCTCCCCAACTAAACCTTATTATATAAAACCACATTTATATTCTTTTTTCGATTCTCTCTCCCCCTCAGCACTAAATTTCATAATATATATAAAAAACTAACAATAGAAATAGTTTTTCAAAACACTTCACAAACACATTTTGAACCACCATTCGTAAAGTAGAAAAATTTCCCAAACCAGTAGAACTAACAATTTCAATTTTCAAAATCTATCCTAACCAAATTTCAAAACTCTCGTAAAACTAACAAAATAATCTCCAGTGTAGAGCGTAGAGTAAAGTGACCGGAAACCATTTTACCTGTATCCCGTAGCATAGCCAAAAATATAACGGGACACTTGGTCCATTTTACCTGTAACGTTGAAGCACACACGTCTCCTCACGTAGTTTGTCACTTTTAAGCACTCTTAAATTTCATTCATTTCATTCATCTCATTCAAATCTCGAAAACCCTGAAAAAACTGAAATTACACATAGAAAGCCATCTGCGAATATTTTAATATTATCCCTAATTCATTTTCTATCCATGAGCAAATTATTTTCAATCTAAAAAAAAAAATATTTATTTAATTTTTTCACTCAAATATTTAAACGAATAATTGTTAAAAAATCCTTTATTAAAAAATCCTTTATTTAAAATAATTAACTTACATCGCCTTAAGCACAATAGAGCAAATTAATAAATTACAATTTCAAATTCAACGCTCAACAATTAGACAAGCATACTTTCCATCACAATCCAATTAGTTATATTCCCTTACAAAATTAAATCTCAATTAACTAATACATTTATACACTTTGTATTAGTTTTCATATAATTAATTTAACAAATTCTAATATCAACCAACAAATTTCCAATTACTTCTTTTAAATAATAATTCGTCTTCTCCAACCATAACCAATAACCCTTTTACAAGCAGAAGTTAAATAATCACGTAGTCATTATTTCTCCCGGTTCTTTGCATGTAAAAAAAAAAAAAAAAATTAATGAATTTAAATAGTTTAAATAATTATTAATATTAATTAATTTTAAAATAACAAAATAGTTTGAATTGACATTTCAACACTTGACATTTGACGTTGACATATAATCAAACTGACAGCTCAATATATCTGACACCTAACGTCACCTTGACATCTTGAATTGGTTGACAGCTATAATTTAAATTCTTCGACAGTTGCAACCGATTAAATAATATTTTAAAAAATCAATTATTATATTTAACCAACTAAGTTAAATTAAAATCTCGTTCCTCAAGTTACAATCTGTTACATAATAATAAACTTTAAATTCCTTGTATACTTCCCAATATCATTCGATTAATTAAAATTTTTAATATCCAACTTAAAGATACCTTTTATTTTTGAAAAGACACACAACAGTAAAAAAAATCAAACCACCATTCGTAAAGTAGAATAATTCCCCAAACCAGTAGAACTAACAATTTAAATTTTCAAAATCTATCCTAACCAAATTTCAAAACACTCGTAAAACTAACAAACAAATCTCCAGTAAGGGAGCGTAGAGCAAGGTGACTGGAAAGCCATTTTTCCTGTATCCCGTAGCATAGACAAAAATATAACGGGACATTTGGTCCATTTTACCTGTAATGTTGAAGCACACACGTCTCCTCACGTAGTTTGTCACTTTTAAGCACTCTTAAATTTCATTCATTTCATTCATCTCATTCAAATCTCGAAAACCCTGAAAAAACTGAAATTACACATAGAAAGCCATCTGCGAATATTTTAATATTATCCCTAATTCATTTTCTATCCATGAGTAAATTATTTTCAATTTAAAAAAAATATTTATTTAATTTTTTTCACTCGAATATTTAAACGAATAATTGTTTTAAAAAATCCTTTATTTAAAATAATTAACTTACAACGCCATAAGCAAAATAGAGCAAATTAATAAATTACAATTTCAAATTCAACGCTCAACAATTAGACAATCATACTTTCCATCACAATCCAATTAGTTATATTCCCTTACAAAATCAAATCTCAAATATTTAATACATTTATACACTTTGTATTAGTTTTCATATAAAATAATTTAACAATTCCAATATTTACCAACAAATTTCCAATAACTTCTTTTAAATAGTAATTCGTCTTCTTCAACCATAACCAATAACTCTTTAACAAGTAGAAGTTAAACAATCACGTAGTCATTTTTTCTCCCGGTTCTTTGCATGTATTAAAAAAAATTATTAGTTTTCTGATTTAAATAATTTAAATAATTATTAATATTAAATTCTCTTAATAATAACAAAATAGTTTGATTGACATTTTAACACTTGACATCTAACGTTGACACATAATTAACTTGACAGCTCAAATATCTGACACCTAACGTCACCTTGACATCTTAAATTGGTTGACAGTTATAATTAAAATTCTTTGACAGTTGCAACCGAATAAATAATAATTTAAAAAATCAATTATTTATATTCAACCAATTAAATTAAATTAAAATCGTTTATGCTCAAGTAACAATTTATTACACAATAATAAATTCAATTCTATTAATCTTTAAATACACAACTTCATACCCTGTTCACATTTAAATTGTTTGGACAGATTGTTTAAACCTGACATTACCGTTATTGACAACAAATAGACTGACAGCTATTAAACTAAAATTTTAATCTCGGAAAACTCTTTCATTTTATGAAATTCCCCTTTTTCTAAATTTAATTAAAGTTAACTTAAATCCGCTTCCAATCATTTAATTCGCTTCCTTAGCTTTTTCTTTTAATTATCAATACCATCTAACCCAGTTAATACTTTCTCCGTTGCATCAATTTGAAAATAACTTTATTCCCATGACATTAAATTGCATCCATTAGACATTGACGTAAAACATCACAGTACCATTGACATTCAAAAAGATTTGACAGTTTTATCAATTACTTGACTGACAGTGACATCAAACGCCTCATCACATTGACAGCAAATTTAATTGACAATTTGATTACAGCGCGAAATCCATTGACATCTTTCGTTTTAAATTTGACAATAAATTCATTTTCCGTTTTAATTTAAAAATTTGACATTAAATTCGTCCCAAAACCCGACAATAATTACTTAATTAATCAATCAATTAACAAACTTGCGAATTTCCTTAGAAAACAAGTAGACAGTCACAATAACCTCCATAGGATTTAACCGTAGAAATAACCCAGTAGAAAAATGGTGATGAACACACGCTCCACCTTAGTTCGTAGAAGTAGTCCCTCGAAGGCAGTGACGAGTAGATATTCCGTCCGCCGTAGCTCGCTGGGAACGATGTCCCCGTCTAAGGCTTCGGCCACCAGCTTTGGTAGACGGGCATCAACAACCCAGCTGATGGCTTCCAAGGCACCTGCCCTACGAAGAGCTTCTTCGGTAGAGGTGGAGGGAAAATCAAAAAGGGTCTCTGTTCTCCCGCAGATTGCGGAAGACAGCCAAGGGGAGGGCTCTAAGGCAGGGCAAATTTACGACAGGAAATTTTTCGCTACCGCATATCCAGCAGAGTCAAATCCCATGGGCCCATTGCAAAAAGCAAAACATGAGCTCATGCTGTTTATCAGGGACACCGTGAAGCACAGGGCTATTTTAGCCAAAACGCCCCAATTCGCTAATTGGGAAGAGCGAATTGGCTCAGTCTTAGCCCTGCTGCACAATCTTCCAGCAATTTGGCTGGGAGAGGCGGGGTCAGGAGTTGATGTTGGAACGGGAACCGAGGATCTCGTGGTGGAGGACCCGGTGTTGGAGCAAGAATTAGGGCCTTTGGCAGGCCCTAATCAGGAGCCGCAACCGGGATCTTTGCCTTTGGACGAGACCGATATCACCAAATTCCTCACTGTTTTTGGGGGAATTATGCGGGAGATGTTCAACACACTAGTTAGGGAGAATGAGGCCAAGACAGGAGGAAATGGGGAACAGGGACAACAGCTGGTGGGTCAGGAAGGGAAAAAGGGCAAGAAGAAGGGAAAGGGTCGGAATGCCAAGGTAGTTGTGGCAGAGGAACCTTGCGAAGGGGAAATTTGTTCGACGGACCAGGGATCTGGACCATTAGAGGGGCAAGAGGGTGCGCAAGAATGGCGGACGGTAAAGGGGAAGACCGCCGTGCGCCGGGAGAGACGGAAGAGGAAGAAGCAGCGTGAAGCTGAGCAAGCAGCCAGCCTCGCCGCAAACACGCCACCTTCTGCTCCCCAACCCAAGCAAAAGCCGGCACCTGCTTCTAATCCCAGGGCCGGCCGAATGCCAAACGCCATCGAGCTTGAATCAATTGGGGGATTCAAGCACGCGGACATGATGCCTATCCTTAGGGAAACGGTGAAGAAAGAGGATGTGCAGAGAATCCGCACAAACTTTAAGGGTCATCTACTCCTGGAGCTAGCACCAATGTCGCACCAGGAAACGATGACCCTTTGGAGAGAGGTGTCTGCGGCCCTTGATGGCAAAGCAAAATGCCGTCCGCGGACACCCTCAGTGCGGGTGAACTGGACCAACATTCCGCCTGGCACTTCGTCCGAAGAAATTTCTCTGGAAATGAGTGCCGCGCTGGGCGTTGAAATTTTCAGCGACCAGATCACGACCGTAAAAACGCATTACGGTACGTTGGTCGCATTTTTCGACTGCCCAGCAATAGCGGTGACCGACCAGGCCCTGGCAAGGCAATACACGGTCGGTTTCAGCAAATGCTGCAGGCTTCGGCTTTTGGAGCGTCGGCGGCAATGCTACCGGTGCTACGAATACGGGCATACTGCTGCCCGTTGCCGTGGCAAGGACCGCAGTAGCAAATGCCATCGCTGCGCGGAAGATAAGCACGAGGGACCGTGCACTAGGGAGCGGAAGTGCTTGGGATGCGAGGGCCCGGATGCAATCGGGCATTCGCTGGGCCAGCGCAGTTGCCGCTACTTTGGAAAGGTAACCCCACAGCCCAGTCATGATTAGAGTGTTCCAACAGAACCTCAACCATGACCAAACGGCACAAGACTTGCTTTTGCAAAGTGCTCGTGCCGAGGGTTGTGATATTCTGATTATCTCGGACCCCTATTGGGTGCCGAATAATAACAGCAACTGGGTTACCGATACCACTGGTCGGGTAGCAGTGGTATCAATTGGGGATTATCCTTTTCAGCGCATCATTGACAACCAACGCGAGGACTTCGTTGTGGTCGAGATGCGGGGAATCGTTTTTTGTTCTGTCTACCTACCACCCGTGGGTTCCGATTTGACTGTCGAGGAGTACAAACGCAAATGGACCGAAATCGTGTCTGTACTTCCACGGAATCGGGACACCGTGATCGGGGGTGATGTAAACGCCTGGTCAGGTGCATGGGGGATGGAGCGGAGGCCAAACGACGGGGAAAGGGTATCAAGGGGGGGAGTTGTGATGGATGCGGCGGCTGCTCTGGGATTGGTTCTCCTGAACCAGGGCAACCAGAGCACTTGGATTGGGGCAAATGGTCGCAACTCCATCGTGGACGTATCCTTTTGCAGCCCCTCCTTGGTAGGGGACAACAATTGGCGCGTGTGTGACGAGACCCCAAGTGACCACAATACTATCAAGTTTGTGGTCGGCAGGGTTCCGAGACAGCGCGCCAACAACGAGGTACACTCAGCAGCGAATGGGGGAAGGTGGTCCACAAGATTCTTCGACAAGGATTTGTTCGTTGAAATCTTGAGAGACCAGGACATTTTTGGGCATGTTGCTACGCCAGAGGAGCTTACCCAGGCCATCACGGTGGCCTGTGATGGCACCATGCCTAGGCAACCCCCAAGGCGACAGGGCCGGCGGCCAGTTTATTGGTGGACGTCCGAGATTGATCGGTTGCGCAGCCATTATCACGGAATGAAACGGCGGTTCAACCGGGCCCGGACCGAGGAGCAGCGCGAGGAAAGGCGTCAAATGAAGTCGGACGCACGCGCTGCCCTGGAACGGGCCATCAAGCTCAGCAAGGACCAACACAAGCAGGATCTGCCGGAACAATTGGAACCGCACGGCTTTGGCCCTGCTTACCAAATCCGCAAGCAGCAGTGGGAAGGAGCTCGGGTTCCGATGGAACGGGATGCCAACAAGCTCCGGTTCATCGTGAATGAGCTCTTTCCCGATCGTCCCCCGATGGAGTGGCCCGAGACGGAAGTAGGTGGGGATCCACAGGATCCGGTCTCGGAGGAGGAGTTGGCGGAAGAGTTGAAGGAGATTGCCCGCTCACTCAACCCCAAGAAAGCTCCGGGGGACGACAACATTCCGAATATGGCTGCAGCTGCGGCAATTCTGGCTTTTCCGGAAGTTTTTGCTAAAAGCTATAAGCAGCTACTGGAGGCAGGCACTTTCCCCGACGCATGGAAGCGGCAACAGCTGGTGCTGCTTACCAAGTCGGGGAAACCACCTGGGGAGCCCTCGTCATACCGGCCAATTTGTTTGCTGAGTGTGCTGGGGAAAATTTTAGAGCGGTTGATTCAGCGGAGGCTGACAACCCATCTGGAGTCGACCGGGGGACTTTCGGACGCCCAATACGGTTTTCGTAAAGGGCGTTCAACCGTTGATGCCATCACTCGGGTGATGAACAACGGGAAAGTCGCTCTAGACAAGAAGCGAAAGGGAGATCGTCTCTGTGCGGTGGTAACGGTGGACGTCCGGAATGCCTTCAACTCGGCAAACTGGACAGCGATCGGCCAAGCTCTGCAGCGTAAAAACACTCCGCCTTATTTGCAGGCGTTGCTGCGGAACTATTTCATTGGCCGAACGCTCCACTACGATACGGATGAAGGAATAGTGTCGAGGACTGTATCTGCTGGCGTTCCTCAGGGTTCGGTTCTAGGACCAACACTTTGGAACGTCATGTACGACGACCTACTCCGCTTGCCGCTCGAAGGACTACGAGCGGACATCATCGGGTTCGCTGACGACGTGGCTTTCACATTTTTGGGAAGGACCACGGAACAGGTCAGCGCATTAGCAACGGCTAACCTGGAGAGGATCGAGCGGTGGCTGCAAGGAGTCGGTTTGGAACTTGCCCACCAAAAGACCGGGTTCATGATCTTTTGTACCCATCATGTCCCGCAGCTCGCAGAGCTTCAAGCGGGCGGTCACTCGATCCAATCCACGGAAACGCTGAAGTACCTGGGAGTGGACCTCTGCCGCAAACAGCACCACAGCCGGCATCTGGAAAGAGTGGTCAATAAGGCTTCACAGATTACGAATGCCTTGACCTGCCTGATGCCGAATAAGCGTGGTCCTAAGAGCCGCAGTAGGAGACAGCTCGTAAACGTCGGCAACAGTATCATCCGATACGGAGTTGCCACCTGGGGGCGATGGGTGCTCGACAAGGAGACCCATCGCAAATCGGTCCAAAGGGCGCATCGACCGGGGGCTCTCCGAGTCGCCAGCGCCTTCCAGACCGTGTCTTATGATGCCGCTTGCGTTGTCGCCAACACCACCCCGTTAGTCCTCCTCATGCAGGAGGATATCCGCTGCCACGACGAAAAGGCAGCGAGTGGTGGTGTTCAATCGGACATACGAAAGCGGCAACGGGAGGAGACGATGAGGCGCTGGCAGGACCAGTGGACAACGGGTGCAGGGCAACCAGGAGCACCAGGACTGAAGACGAGGAGGCTGATTCCAGACATTAATCTCTGGGTCAGCCGCAAGCATGGGGAAGTTGACTTTTTCCTCACCCAGCTCCTCACGGGGCACGGGTTCTTGCGCTCCTATTTCGTCGAGAAAGGCATCCTGGAGGGCTCGCCCAACTGCCCTGAATGTGGTGACGCCGTGGAAGACGTTGAACACGTGCTGTTCCACTGTCCACGGTTCGATCGGATCCGGAACGAGATGCAGCAGCGGTGCCATTCCCGAGTAACAATGGATAACATCGTCTCGGAAATGTGCACCCGCAGCGAAACGTGGGAGGCCGTCCGCGCCGCCGCCAGGACAATCTTCTCCACTCTCCAAGCGAGATGGGATGTTGAGCGTCCACCAACGGCAAGGCGACGCAGGCGGGCCAGACGGCGGGCGAGGGACGCAAATGGTGGTCCCTCAGGCCCTGCGGCACGGCAACAACCCGCGCCGCAAGGGCCACCGTAAGCTGGAAAGTTAGTTATCTTTTATTTAATTTCGTTTCTTTCCAGCTTTCTTTTTCTCTTCTCTCATCTATTTTCAGCTTTCTTCTATCTCTTTCTCCTTTTTCTTGTTTCCTCTATCCAAATCTCGTTTCAGGAGAACTGCCTTACGTGCTTGGAGTGGTGACCAACGATGCCGACCCCCCATTGCCCACCCGAAGCGTGGGCGATAGGACCAAAGGGACCGCGTCGCACCACGGAAAGCAGCGTAATAAGCAGAATCATCAGACCAGATCGCCGCAGAAGATGCGTCGTGACCCAGGGTGCAACCGCACACACGACTCCGCATGAAGTAATACGCACCACAAGCGTACCGGCCGAGTTGGGTGAGTCGGAGAGGGGGATGGAATATGCTCACTCTTCGTTAACAAAAAAAAAAAAAAAAAAAAAAAAAAAAAAAAAAAAAAAAAAAAAAAAAAAAAAAAAAAAAAAAAGGTAGCCAAATGCCTCGTCATCTAATTAGTGACGCGCATGAATGGATTAACGAGATTCCCTCTGTCCCTATCTACTATCTAGCGAAACCACAGCCAAGGGAACGGGCTTGGATGCACTAGCGGGGAAAGAAGACCCTGTTGAGCTTGACTCTAGTCTGGCATTGTAAGGCGATATAGGAGGTGCAGCATAGGTGGGAGGGCTTCCTCGTGGAGCTCGCCTCTGAGATACCACCACTCTTACTGTTGCCTTACTTACATGATTGGGTGGAACAAGCGCGGGCCCCAGGTCCGGATCGTGCGCGCACCTCCTCCGGGGGGCTGTGGCGGCGGTTCGCCTGCGCGCGCCCTATGCGCCGTGTTTCTCGCTCAGCGTCCAGTGTGTCGCTGGGTGGTGCCGCCGGGGAGACTGCATCGTAGCATCGTCGTGTGTAGCGTGTTACCCGCTTGTCCGACCGTGAGCCGTGGCCCGCAAGGGTACAAGCTTGCGTACGTCGGTGCATTCGTGGTGCACTGCTTCTGCGCGGTCGATCGTTTATGATGTCACGTTTGCCCCCGGTTCCGCGCGCCGCCCGGCTCGAAGACTCCTGGACAGGTCCTTTCGGTCCACGTCATGGACAGTGCCAGGTGCGGAGTTTGACTGGGGCGGTACATCTCCAAAACGATAACGGAGGTGTCCAAAGGTCAGCTCAGTGTGGACAGAAACCACACGCTGAGCATAAGGACAAAAGCTGGCTTGATCCCAACGTTCAGTACACTTCGGGACAGCGAAAGCTTGGCCTTACGATCCTTTTGGTTATAACGAGTTTTTAGCAAGAGGTGTCAGAAAAGTTACCACAGGGATAACTGGCTTTTTTTTTTTTTTTTTTATAACGGGTTTCTTTATTTTATAGAATCCCTCACCCACCCCTACAATGTTTACCCGCGAGGGTTTTTTTGAAGGGGGTTCTGAGCCGTATTTGGCCAATCTGCAACCGTGCTTTTGCACCTTTCACTTTTATTCAAATTCAAATAAATTAAAATTCTTTTACTCCTATCGTACTCCAGTCGGAGTCTTCTGGTTCAGCTTTCGCTGCTTCTACTACAGCGCTGTGAATCTAGCGGGAGGCAACTTCCGCCTCGACCGCTGCCACTTGTTCAGCAGCGCTTAGGCCACCGTCTTCGACTACTGCTGCAGCCTCCTCCACCTGTTGCGATGTCTCACGAGACGGTCCGTCAGCGTGTTCCGCGATTGCTCGGCCGTCATCGTCATCGCTTCTTGCCCGGCTGGACACTCCGAGGAGCCGACGGTTTCGTCTCCTCTCCCTGAACCGCGCTTGGCGCTCACGAAGCGCTGCACGTCGCTGAGCGGTCCGTGGTGAAGCTGGTGGGGTTGGGGGAAGTCCAGCTCGACGTTCTTCCCGCCGGCGTGCTGTTGCTGCTCGCCGGTTGGCGTTGCGTCGCTCGTTACGGGCCCGCCGCACTTCCGCGCGTTGGGCCTCCAGCTCTGCTGCGTCTTCGTCCTGACGTTCGATGACGTTAACAGCCAATGCTGCCCGCTCCTCGTCCCACGCTCGCTGCAGTTGGGCCGTTATTCGCTTCGCGGCTTCGCAGATACGACTCCAGCTATCGGCGTCGCGCAACAAGTGCCGCTGGAGGGTGTCCGGACAGACAGGGTCTGGACCTCCCTCGCCGAGTAGCTCCTGTCGAACTGCCGCAAAGCGTGGGCACTCGAAGAAGGCGTGCTCCGCCGTCTCTGGGACGCCGACGCACAACTGGCAGTCTGGGGACGACGTGAATCCATTGTGGCACAAGTAGTCACGGAAAAATCCGTGTCCGGACAAAACCTGTGCCAGATGGAAAGTCATATCTCCATGTTTCCTAGACTGCCAGTCGCCGACCGATGGAATTACACGGTGCGTCCACCGCGTGTGCCGGCTAGCATCCTGTTGCAGTGCGTCGGCATCCCATTCCTCCTGCCAGCAGTCGATGGTGTTCTGCCGCTCCGTCGCCCGGATGTCCTCCCTCGTTGCAGCACGGTCTGGAGCAAGGAGTTGTTGGTGAACCCGAGCATCCTCGTTGATGAGGTGGCATATCGGTACGAGTCCAGCGAGTAGGGTGGCCGTCTCATACCTGACGGTACGGAATGCCCGTGCCACCCTGATGGCTGCTTTTCGCTGAACTCGTTGCAGCATCCGTCGGCACTCACGCACCCGAGTTGCCTCCGCCCAGACGGGAGCAGCATACCGCAACACCGATTCTGCCACATACGCCAGCAGCCTTGACTTGGCCGTCCTGGGGCCGCTGTGGTTTTGCATGAGGCGCGTTACAGCTGCCACCACGCGCGACGCCTTTTCCGAGACGTTGGTGACATGGTCTCGCCATTTCAGGTGATCTTGGAGCTGCACGCCCAAGTACCTGATGCTCCTAGACGACTTGATTTCCACGTCACCGACGCGAAATGTCACCTGCGGTGGAGTCTTCTTACTCGAAATCAGGACGGCTTCAGTCTTGGCTGGGGCCAGCTCCAGACCGTGCTGTTGCATCCAACGTTGGACCTGGTCAACGGCCTCCTCTGCTCTCGCGCGAACCTCGTCCGTGGTGGTAGCAGGTACCAACAGCGCCAGATCGTCCGCGTATCCGATGACTTCGACGTCGGGAGGTAGCGGCACATCCAGCACCCCGTCATACATGATGTTCCACAGAGTTGGGCCCAGGATGGACCCCTGTGGAACACCGGCGGTTACATGCCGTACGACGGGGCCTTCGCTCGTGTCAAAGTACAGCACACGATCCTCGAAGTAGCTTCGAAGCATCCGTTGGAGGCCGACGGGAACACCTTTTGCCTGAAGGGCGCTGGCAATGGATTGCCAGTTGGCCGTGTTGAAGGCGTTCTTCACGTCCAACGCCACCACAAGCAAGAAACGGTTATCCCGGCCGTTCGTTCGCCGGAACGACATGGCGGTACGGCCGGCCTCAACAACCCGCTGGATGGCGCTCACTGTCGACCGCCCTCGACGAAATCCGAACTGCCGGTCCGACAGTCGGGGTGAAGACGGCTCCTCGAGATGTTCATTGAGGCGATTCAGGATGAGGCGCTCAAGTACCTTCCCCAGTGCGTCGAGCATGCAGAGGGGTCGGTACGAGCTGCTCTCTCCCGGAGGCTTCCCCTGCTTCGGCAGCAACACCAGTCGTTGCCTCTTCCACTGCGCCGGAAACGAAGCGCGGTTGAGGCAATCCTGGTACAGGACCCGGAAGACCTCCGGGAACAACATGATGGCCGTCTTCACTGCCGCATTCGGGATGCCATCGAGCCCTGGTGCTTTGCGATTTGCCATCTGGCTCGCGATGAGCAGCAGCTCGTCGTCCGTTACCGGTGC
This sequence comes from Anopheles coluzzii, assembly GCF_943734685.1. Lineage (NCBI taxonomy): Eukaryota > Metazoa > Arthropoda > Insecta > Diptera > Culicidae > Anopheles > Anopheles coluzzii. The sequence goes on along the minus strand of NW_026054457.1, from coordinate 12,129 downwards.
AATTCCCGCCGTTGTTGTTGCTCCCTCGACGCTTCCAACGTTGCTCAGCTGCGACCAGTCGCAGGGCGGATGCTCAGGGAAGAGGTCGGATACAATGCGTTCGAGGACGCCCCGGTCCGCTTCTGAAGGCGTCCGACTGCCCCGGAGCCGGGACATGACGACCCGATATCCTGCCCCGAACGCATTCTCTTCTGCAATTTCGATCAGCTCCTGGAACAAGTTCCGCTTGCTAGCTCGAATTGCTCGGCTGAGCTCCGCCCTTGCTGTCCTGTGCTCAGCTGCTGCTATGCTGCGCTCCTCCAAATCAGCCGTCCGCAGCATCCGGTCACGGGCAACCTCGCAGTTGTTCCTCAGGCGAGCCAGGAGAGGAGACCACCAAAATGTGTTACGGTGCGGGTCTTGGTGCACTCGGGTAACCCGTTGCATCGTCTCGTCGCAGGCCTCCAACATGGCTGCGATCATACCCTCCTGGGTCGATGCGCGTTGGACAAAGTCCGCAGCGAACAGCGCCTCGAGGAATGAGGAAGGAGAAAACTGCGAGGTTTTCCATCGGCGGCCAGCGTGACGCACACGCCTCTGGCTTGAGGAATCACCCTGGTGCGACGGTGGTTGCCGCTGTCGTTGCTGCTGCTGCTGTTGTGATAACTGCTGCTGCTGCTGCTGCTGCTGAAGTGACTGCTGCTGCTGCGCAGAGGACTGTTGCGCTGGCTGCTGCTGGTCCTGCAGCTGCTCGGGCGATGCTGGTGTTCCTCCCACGGTGTAGAGGACATAGCGGTGGTCTGATGCGGTGTAGCGTGTGCTCACGATCCACGTCTCTGGGCGAGCAATCGACGAGCTCGCAAACGCCACGTCAACTATACTCGGAGCAGCTACCCCGTTGCCGTCGAACGTGAATTCTCGACCTCGGTTTATCACGCTCAGGCCAAGTTGCTCCACCATTGCGTGCAGCTCTTCCCCGCGGTCGCAAGTCCTCGGGCTGCCCCACTCCTCATGTCTGGCGTTAAAATCGCCGGCGACGACGACTTGAGGGTGGGAGAAGCCTTCGAGTTCTATTGCTTCCAAGAAGCGCTCGAACTCTGCGAGGTTAAGGCTTGGTGGAGCATAGCAGCTGATGAAAACCACTCCGCCGATCTGCGCTGCAACCAACCCCTGAGCTTCACTGCACCACACCCGCTGTATTGGTAGCTCACCGACAGCTACCACCGCTACCGCCTTGCAGCTGCTGAATGCCCACCGGCCGTTGTTTTCAGGTGGGCGCAGAACATCAGAGAGAATGAGCACGTCTGCTTTCTCCTCTCTGGCAGCTTGCAGCACCAGGTTCTGGGCATCACGGCCATGGCCCAGGTTCGCCTGCAGAACTTTCAGGGCCGGGAACATCGTTGGGCCGAACGAGCACATTCGCTGTGGCCTATGTGGTGAGCGCCACCGCACAGTGCGCACTTTGCCTCATTCTGGCAGGATCGTGCTTTGTGTCCGGTAAGCCCACAGCGGATGCACAGATTCTGCCGATCTGCGGTGGAACGGCAGTTCGAGGCGATGTGGCCCATCTCCAGACAGCGGAAACAGCGCTGTCGCTCTGGAGGCGTTGGTGGGGCTGCTCGAACCTTGCTCACACAGTCGCACAGGAACAGTTTAAGTCCTTCCAACTGCCGAGCCGACTTCACAGGTAGCCGGATGCGTGCTCGCTTCGAACCATCCGGTAGTTCCCAAATGCTGGCAGAAACAACTCCAGCACTTGCGCCAATCTTAGCATCGAGGGCAGCAATGATATCTTCCTCCGTAGCAAGGGGATCGATATCGACTACCAGCAGCTCACCCATTTCTGTGACAAGCCGACTGACGCCTGCGTCGCCGATGATTTTGCGGACGCCTTCCAGCATAAGCGGAGCGTTTGCCGTCTTGCTCAGCTCCATACGTAGCAGCCTAGCATGAGTTCGGCGGCCCCGCTTAATATGCCCTTTCATTTCGCTGTGAGCCGCGTCCAGACGAATGGCTTTGCGCACCTTCTCGTAGATGCCATCCCAGGTTTCGCCTTCACTGGGAGACACCTCGATGATGTCAGGCCTCGGCTTTCGCTTACGCTGTAGCTGCTGCTGCTGCTGCATACGCTCCTGCTGTTGCTGCTGCGAGCCAGCGACCGCCTGTCGCTGTGGCTGACGTTGCTGCTGCTGCTGTTGATGCTGCGCGATACCGACTGCCTGTCGCTGTAGCTGATGCTGCTGCTGCTGCTGTTGCGGCTGCTGCTGGGAGCGTGGCTTACCCGTAGCTTTGCCGCGATATCTACGCCGCACGACCTCGCTGTAGGTCAGTTCCGGCACAGCGTCTTCGCGGACGGCTGTCGATGCCTCGCTGTGCGGCGGCATGACTACGCGCGACGTCGACGCGCGGGGCTGCTCCTGCTCGTGCTGATTCCGCTGCTGTTGTTGTTGCTGCTGCTGCTGTTGCGCAGAGGATCGGCGCGGCAACGGAGTTGGTGGTTGACGCGGACTAGATGACGGTTGTCCGCCGCCAACCTTTGCCGCCAACAGAGAGTTGAGCACATCTCGGTCGCGTTGATGTGCGGCGGCTAACTTCTCGATCTGCGCCTCGAGCTTCTCCTCACGGCGCTTTGCCTCCTCTTTTTCCTCCTGCAGCAGTTGGCACATGCCGGTTATCTGCTCCAGGAGTTTTGCGTTTTGCTCCTTCATAGCGATATTCTGCTCCTCGAGGCGTTGGATGGTTGCTCTGAGCAACTCGAGCTCCGGAGCCGGTGTCGCTGATGCAGCTTTTGGCTGCGCAATGGGCTTACTAGCGCCAGTGGCGCTTAGCCTAGGAAGCGCAACACGTGGCTCGGCCGCAAAGAGCTTGGAGCTAGGAGCCAAGCTGGTGCGGCAGTCCACCGACGTCGCCCTAGCACCCGAGCGGGTCGATCTCCCGGCTGCTTCCATTACGACTGACTGACGATCGCGATGGCTGGGTTAAATAGCCCTGGGGGTCGAAATGACCCCGGGGGTCGGATGACCCAGGGGGTCGGAAAGACCCCTGGGATGCTGCGTCGCCTAGCTGGTGTTCTGCCGCTCAATCGCTGCTGTAGAATACTTCTTCCACGCTGGTTTTTCCACTATGGTCCGACTTGCGACCCCCTGGTGGGCTGGGGGGGGAGGGGTGGCGGGTGGCGAAAAATTACGAGAGGGTGCGTCGCTCACGTGGGGAATGGATCCGCACCAGTCCCGAATTTTTCCGGCACTTTTTCACGTCCAAATTGGGCTGCCCGCTTTTTCGACCCTTTTTGAACCTATTTTAGGGATTTTTCACCGGGAGCGGGGGGGAAATTATTTTCCCTGTTTTGTTTTATCGCCCTCTATCACCCCGCAGCTTCGCCGATTTTTTTCTAATTTTTCGAAAAAAATTTCGAAAAATTCGAGCAGTTTTCGAGTTGCTCGAACTCCTCGAATCGAGCAGATTCGAGCTGCCGCGGGCACTACACTTCTTCCCCGAATTTTCTGCGCACTTTTTGTAAACTCGAGCACTTTTCGAGCAGTAACGGACTTTTCAAATTTTTGCCCCTTGGGAACTGCTCCCCAGACAAAATTTGTCCCTTGGGTATTATAGAACTGTCACCAAGAAACGTCAAAAAATTTTTTCACGATTTTCACAAATTTTTTGATGCAATCTTATTGTACGCATAAAAACAAGCACAATGGTGAAAACCGCACACGAATCCGACCAAAACTCACCGAGTTATTCACGATTTACTGTTTTTTTCGTTATTTACCGCGGACACGTGCCCCGGCGGTAGCACCCCCGACACTTTTGGTTTTCGCGTTTTTTTCACTTTCTGCTGCACGGATCGTTTCCAAAACACTTGGAATCGCTTCAGAAGCGTCCATTTAGTTAAATACAAGTGTTTCCGGCACTTTAATCACAGATTTTTACACTTAATTCCCACACCCGGAAATTTGGTGCTACCGGGGGGGGGCAAATGTATACACAAAAACACGATTCTTCACTTTTACAAAAAATCACCGATTTTCGAGTAAATAACACCGTCTAAAGGTAAAACGGGTGCTCTGGACTCGTTTTTAGCACTTTCCGAGCGATCCGAGGCCGTTTTACACACTTTTTTGCACCACTTTGTCGGAGCGTGTTTACACGTGTGCTTACTGGTCGGCTACCCAAACAACACTACACAGGGATAACTGGCTTGTGGCCGCCAAGCGTTCATAGCGACGTGGCTTTTTGATCCTTCGATGTCGGCTCTTCCTATCATTGTGAAGCAAAATTCACCAAGCGTAGGATTGTTCACCCTTTCAAGGGAACGTGAGCTGGGTTTAGACCGTCGTGAGACAGGTTAGTTTTACCCTACTGGTGTGTGCTTATAGTCGCTATCTTAACGGAATTCCTGTGCAGTACGAGAGGAACCACAGGTACGGACCACTGGCTCAATACTAGTCCGACCGGACTTTGGTATGACGCTACGTCCGCTGGATTATGCCTGAACGCCTCTAAGGTCGTAGCCAATCCGAGCTGATAGCGCTTCTCAAACCCATTAGGTGTTCGGAAGCTAGCGGGCCTAACAACCCTCTGAGATCCGTTGGAGTCTGCGTCTGCAGCCCGGCGTCTCATCCCGCTATACCTAGGCCGCAACGAGTGGAGTTCGCTGCACGTGTTAGTACCGTAACTGGGAACGCCGTTGGCTTGAGCTCTGCCCAACGTGGATATACCTAGTTTCGACACCTATCAACCGCCCGCAAACGACGGGACTTCAGGCTGGGAGCTGCGAGTTGTAGAGATGCGTTCGCATCGATCCTCTCAGGCGACCCATGCTTGGTGGTTTGTCCGTGTGCCCCTTCCTCGATGTGCGCAAGCTCGTCTTGGTCTGGGGACCACGTCGACACAGGGGATACTTTTGTGAGAGCAAGAGTGTACTTAGTTGAGTGTAGCAAGGGATCGCGTGCCCCTTCCTCGATGGCATAACGAACCATCTTGGTCTGGGGACCGTGGTACCGTGCTCTGGTGAAGCTTGGTGCGTGCTCTTTCCTTGTCAGACGAGTGACTTGACTTGGTCTGGAGACCGTTCCTTAACACTAGTGGACAAGAGCTGGCTACTTCCGTGTCAGACGAGTGACTTGACACGGTATGGAGCGGAACACGTAACACTAGTGAGCTTGTCGGCGTGCCTCCTTCTGGACTTGATTGTCTTGATGTGAGAAACGTGCCGACCAAACCAGTAAGCTTACACACATGCTCGTTACAAGTTGTATAAGTTGATCCGTTTGGGCCGGTTGCCTTGCACATGATGGTGTTGTAGACCATGTTCGGTTAACACGTTGTGTGTCGAGGTGGTCGGCCTTGGTAGTAGGATGTCTTGTGCATGTGACGTGTTGACCTGGTTTGGTCGATGTGTCGTCGTGTACGAGATGACCTACTTACCCGTCAGTTGTCCAAGTTGTGTCATGTGTTGACTTAGTTGACGTGTCATGTGCATGGATGATTGGCGTACGGGTCATGTATGGTGCACTTGCTTCAGTTGAAGGGATGTACTAGTACAGTTATATTAATTGTTTATTTCACGATCTGGTCTTTTGGCTGGATCGCGAAAAAAACGCTAAGTCCCAAATCTTGAACTCGAGAGGAGAGCGCTGATGACAACCTTTTGGACTGGAGCTCCCTAGAATTCGGCTTTTTCCTACTTTAAAGGGATGCACTGTTGTATGTATTGTTTATTCACGATCTGGTCGTTGGATTGGATCGTGGAAAAAAAACGCTAAGTCCCAGATCCTGAACTCGACAGGAAAGCGCTGATGGCAAACATTCTGACTGGAAGTTCCTAGAAATCGGCTTTTTCCTTATTGGCATTATGTGGCACGTTTATTGTGGCTAGAACATTAATTATCCACCAAATGGCACCAACGCTTGGCGAAAGTCTCGAAACACTCCTATCCCGACGCACCAGCAACCGCAACACGATGCAAAATAAATTGCACGAGCTACTGATACTTGTACCATGCACGGTACACGGTACCAAAATATACCCCTGAAAGTGTGCAATTTGGTGCTATTCTAGGAAATTTGTTTGGGGAAGCCTAGCTACGCGTGTCGCACGTTGCATGGTCGTCGATCAGAGGCATGCAAAAGCACCTATCTAGGGGAATTACTTTACGTTCTAGTAGCAAGATCGATTTTCCGGTCTAGCACGGCAGTACGCCTGCATGCATACACTCCATGTACCAAAAATGTATCAACCTAGGCGTTGCTCAGTAGCTTTTGGCGGCACATGTAAAAAGTACTCGAGTTCAGATTCTTGGAACTTTGCGTATTGTTCAAAACTTATAACGAAAACTAAATTATAAATGGGTAAAAGGCTAGGCGTTTCTCAGTAGCTTTTGGCGCCACGTGGCAAAAGTATTCGAGTTCAGATTTCTGGGACTTAGCGTATTTTTCAAACCTGATAATGAAAATTGAAGTACAAATGGGGCATAAGCTAGGCGTTGCCCAGTAACTTTTTTCGCCACATGGAGGAAGTAGTCGAGCTCCAATTTCTGGGACGTAGCGTATTTTTCAATCATAATAAACCAAATCAAACATAAAAATCATGAAACTTACACCACGTCCCTAGGTTGTGCACAAAACGTAACGATAAAGTGCCGGCGAGGTTAGAGGTGCACCAAAATTGTGTACCGATTAGGAAAAGTACTCTATGTTGCTATGACTTGGGTAAAAAGTGTTGATTAACTGCTGGTTACGATAGACAGTTGCTTATCGTACACATCGCAAACGAACACCCCTTAGTGAGCAGTAGCAGAAGTCGATGGAACAAAGCGAATGCATTACAAACTGATCAAGTAAAATAAGGAACGCTACGTACTAGGACTTCTTTCCAAGAATGGTGTCCGCGACGGGAGGGCAAGCGTCCTTCCCAGGTTTCCCTAGTAAACCTTGTATGGTAAACATACCCAAGCGTGTCCGTAAGCACGCAACGATAGTCACGAACGAGCACATACCTAGGGAAAGTACTCTACGTACTAGGACTTCTGTCCAAGAATGGTGTCCGCGACGGTCGGGCACTGTGACGCAATTACCAAATCCTAGAATCGTACAAGCAGTGTGTACAAACATAAACATTAACGCGTTCGCTCGGGCTGCGCCGTCCGTGTTGAACACAAATGCGGGTGATTATATGAGTGGATGGACAAAAACATGCGTGGCGAAGACAATTTTCTGCACGATGTGCACATAGCTCATTTCGTCGTCCCGGGCGAATGGAAAAACACAAAAATCTCGAGTATCTTTCTAGGTTTCTGTTATAAAAGGGCAGGCCAAAAGGTGACCGGTTGAGATGAGCATTTTAAGCATGCAAGCACTTAATTGCAACTTTTCCTACAAAAACTAGGTACGTACACGTAGATTGTATCAACATGGACATCCATGATTGCGTACGCCCGGGCTGCGCCCTCCGTGTTGTACTTTCCCTGATTGGTACACAATTTTGGTGCAAGTGTACCAACATCGACATCTATGAACGCGTACGCTCGAGCTGCACCCTCCGTCTTGTACTTTCCCTGATCGGTACACAGTTTTGGTGCACGGCTATCCCGGAAGGCAACTTGTACCAACATCGACATCCATGAACGCGTACGTAGCGTACTTTCCCTGATCGGTACACAATGTTGGTGCACGGCATAGGAAATGGGCTTAAAATGGTCAAACTCAATCCATTTCCACTAAAGATAGTCAATAACAGCTGTGCCGATGAAGTAGGGCACGATGCAAGTCAATGTTATTTAATGAATTACATGTTCACCATACATTTCAGTACAAAATTGCTCGGTCAGACCTACAAAGTGCTATATCTCGAATACTAAACGTCGCAGATGGGTGTCGTAGAACAATTTTAAGTTCGTCTAACGATTCTACATCCGATTCTGGATAGTGGTTTTTCGACCACTTTTCAACATTTTGTGACACCCCGAACCTAGGGGCAGCTCCCTAGCTTTTTTCAAAAATGTGCACCGAACGGGCCAGAGAGCTCGAGTAGTCGAAAATTTTTTTTTTTGCTAAAACCCCTCAAAACGTGTCAGGAACGCACCCTAGATGATGAAAAGTGCAACCAGAATGTCAATCGACAACATGCCCGGGGGTACAAATTTGCTCTACGCGTCCCTAGGTAGGGTACTTTTTCATACAAACATCAAAGTGTACGGTGCACACAGTGCGCGGAACAAAAATTGCTCGGTCAGACCTAGGACGGGCCATATCTCGAATACTAAACGTCGCAGATGGGTGTCGTAGAACAATTTTAAGTTCGTCTAACGATTCTACATCCGATTCTGGATAGTGGTTTTTCGACCACTTTTCAACATTTTGTGACACCCCGAACCTAGGGGCAGCTCCCTAGCTTTTTTCAAAAATGTGCACCGAACGGGCCAGAGAGCTCGAGTAGTCGAAAATTTTTTTTTTGCTAAAACCCCTCAAAACGTGTCAGGAACGCACCCTAGATGATGAAAAGTGCAACCAGAACGTCAATCGACAACATGCCCGGGGGTACAAATTTGCTCTACGCGTCCCTAGGTAGGGTACTTTTTCATACAAACATCAAAGTGTACGGTGCACAAAGTGCGCGGAACAAAAATTGCTCGGTCAGACCTAGGACGGGCCATATCTCGAATACTAAACGTCGCAGATGGGTGTCGTAGAACAATTTTAAGTTCGTCTAACGATTCTACATCCGATTCTGGATAGTGGTTTTTCGACCACTTTTCAACATTTTGTGACACCCCGAACCTAGGGGCAGCTCCCTAGCTTTTTTCAAAAATGTGCACCGAACGGGCCAGAGAGCTCGAGTAGTCGAAAAATTTTTTTTTGCTAAAACCCCTAAAAACGTGTCAGGAACGCACCCTAGATGATGAAAAGTGCAACCAGAATGTCAATCGACAACATTCCCGGGGGTACAAATTTGCTCTACGCGTCCCTAGGTAGGGTACTTTTTCATACAAACATCAAAGTGTACGGTGCACACAGTGCGCGGAACAAAAATTGCTCGGTCAGACCTAGGACGGGCCATATCTCGAATACTAAACGTCGCAGATGGGTGTCGTAGAACAATTTTAAGTTCGTCTAACGATTCTACATCCGATTCTGGATAGTGGTTTTTCGACCACTTTTCAACATTTTGTGACACCCCGAACCTAGGGGCAGCTCCCTAGCTTTTTTCAAAAATGTGCACCGAACGGGCCAGAGAGCTCGAGTAGTCGAAAATTTTTTTTTTGCTAAAACCCCTCAAAACGTGTCAGGAACGCACCCTAGATGATGAAAAGTGCAACCAGAACGTCAATCGACAACATGCCCGGGGGTACAAATTTGCTCTACGCGTCCCTAGGTAGGGTACTTTTTCATACAAACATCAAAGTGTACGGTGCACAAAGTGCGCGGAACAAAAATTGCTCGGTCAGACCTAGGACGGGCCATATCTCGAATACTAAACGTCGCAGATGGGTGTCGTAGAACAATTTTAAGTTCGTCTAACGATTCTACATCCGATTCTGGATAGTGGTTTTTCGACCACTTTTCAACATTTTGTGACACCCCGAACCTAGGGGCAGCTCCCTAGCTTTTTTCAAAAATGTGCACCGAACGGGCCAGAGAGCTCGAGTAGTCGAAAAATTTTTTTTTGCTAAAACCCCTCAAAACGTGTCAGGAACGCACCCTAGATGATGAAAAGTGAAACCAGAACGTGAAACGACAACTTTGTTGGGGGTACCCTTTTTATTCTACGGGCCACTAGCTTAGGCGCGCCAACAGCGCTTTCCTCTCGGGTTCCCATTTTTTGCCCTCCTGGGATTATGATCATTTACTCATTGCCTACTATAGGGAAGGTACCTTGCTCCGAGGTCAAAAATGAAGATTTCACCAAATCGTAGTTTTAACCTCTATTTAGTCGTAGGAGCATGGTTTGCAGTGTCCGTGGGTCATATAAGCCCCCGTTTGGGTCATACGTCCCCTCCCCGATGAAAATCGTCATATGACTATAGGCCGAACTTATGAAGCAAAAGTGGTGTCTGGTGGGTTCTGCCGATGATCTTAACCTATGATTTTGAGTTTCCACTCTTTCAAAACGTTTCCTGGAGCAGTACATCACGGGTCTACGGACCCAAAGACTTCGTTGCGATGGTTTCAAGCATAAAAGTTGTAACAGTTAAGGGTTTTTAATACGCGTTCATTAAATCATTGCTTGAAACTAAGCTTCGTTGTCTTTAAACTCTGCAAGACCAATCGAACTTCTTAGGGAAACTCGAAGCATTCACGCTAAGCTGGTGGTGCAGGGCACATAGCGTGATGAAACCGGGTTTCCCTAACCAATGTGGCATATTTTTTCCCTGAGAGTGAAGCTCAGACCCACGTAGGGGAGAGCGAAGTGGAACTTTAATGTTCAATGCAGCAAATGTTCGCCATGCGGATAAACAAGTTGGAATAGTTCAATGTAGTGTAATGCAAACACGAATCGCAAATAACGATACGGGACCCAGAAGCAATTCTGCGGATCCCTCGGGGAGTGGTGAGTTGATATAAATTAGAGGTGAAAGTCCAAGTTGTTCGAGCTCCGGCTCGGCAGCCGATACGAGGTTCCTGTTGAGCTTGTTTGTACATCGCGCAGAGGCGCCGTTCGGTTCTAGCAATGATTCCCGCCACCATGTTCCATGCGTGCAGAGATCCGTTAGAGCTCGTTCAATGTGTCCCGCCGTGATTACGAAAAAGTCCAACAGTTGACTTAGTTGGGTGTGCGTCAAGTAATCGCGCAGAGATGCCGATCGGTTCCTAGCAATGTTTCCCGTCACAAGGTGGTATTGGCACCTGTGCAGAGTGGCCGTTAGCAATGTCTCCCGTATCACGGTGGTGTACCATCACTAGTGCAGAGTGACCGCTAGCAATGTCTCCCGTCACAAGGTGGTAGCCCAGAAGTGCAGAGAAGCCGCTGTAGCAAAGTCTCCCGTATCACGTTGGAGTTCTTCCACTAGTGCAGAGAGATCGCTGAACCGTTCAATGTGTCCCGTCGTGGTGTGCTTGTACCGAGCACGTAGGATACACCTTGCTTTGTTGGTTTGGGATAGGAGTGGTCGCGCAACTGCCTCCACGCCGCAGAGTGCCAGTTCGGATTGAAGGTCAACTTTAGCCGTTCAATGCATCAGTCGGTGGGTGTTCAGATGGCATCACAACTTCCCCTAGGTGCTCAAGTTGGCTGGGTTGTAAAACATGTACACATGCGCAGAGTATCGTGCGTACTAGCAAAGTCTCCCGTCACGGTGGTTACGAATGAGTTCCATGCAGTGCAGAGCGATCGTTAGTGCGTGCAATGTACCAGTCGATGTGTCGTACCGGCATACAACCCCGCTTAGAGGCCCGTCGCTCGAAGAGGACAAGAAAGAGTGCGCAGAGTGCCGTACCGGCATAGCAATGTCTCCAGACATACGTTGGGACACCCGACGCAGTGCAGAGAGATCCGCTAGCCGTGTGCAATGCATCCGACGTTGCCTGCTTGTGCAGTCTATCGAGTGGCGCCAACGGACGCTCTGGCGTCGCAGAACAAATCTCGGTGGTCACGGGGGACTTGCGCCTCGCGTGATCAAGAGTGTAGTTCGTGTTCAAGCAATTGACTCGAATTCTGGTTGATCCTACCAGTGATATACGCTCGTCTCAAAGGTTAAGCCATGCATGTCTAAGTACAAGCTTCCTAGAAAGTGAAACCGCATAAGGCTCAGTATAACAGCTATAATTTACAAGATCCTCATCCAAACAGTTACTTGGATAACTGTGGAAAAGCCAGAGCTAATACATGCATTATGCCGGGACTGTTGGCCTCCGGGTCGGCGGAACTGGTGCACTTATTAGTTAAACCAATCGCCTCCGGGCGCTTTGAGTTGAAATCTGGATAAGGATGCCGATCGTACGGTCGCTTGCGACTGACGACAGATCTTTCAAATGTCTGCCCTATCAACTATTGATGGTAGTGTAGAGGACTACCATGGTTGCGACGGGTAACGGGGAATCAGGGTTCGATTCCGGAGAGGGAGCCTGAGAAATGGCTACCACATCCAAGGAAGGCAGCAGGCGCGTAAATTACCCAATCCCGGCACGGGGAGGTAGTGACGAGAA
>NW_026054456.1:50000-60000 GCF_943734685.1 Anopheles coluzzii | reverse complement strand
GGTATGACCCGCTGCTACCCGGTGGTTTCCCCGGCTTGGGGAGCAGTACCAACCGCTGTCGTTTCCATGGTGCTGGAAATGTAGCCGTTTCCAGACAGCTTTGGTACAACGCCTGGAAAACGTCCGTGTACGCAAGGATTGCAGCCTTGACAGCGGCGTTCGGAATTCCGTCAAGGCCCGGCGCTTTTTTGTTCGGCATGGTGCTAGCTATCAGACGGAGTTCCGGGATCGTGACTTGGGTCCATGGAGTCTGCTGGTCTGCAGGCTGTTCCTGTTCTTCCTCGGAACTGATGCTGGGCCAGTTGAAGGGCGGATGTTGCGGGAAAAGCTCTGTAACGATGCTTTCAAGCCTCGCTCTCTCCGTCTCGGGTGGGGCCCTTCCACCGCGAAGACGGGAGAGGACTACTAAGTACCCGGCTCCGAAAACGTTTTCCTCCGCAGCATCGATCAATTCCTGGAAGGCAGCCTTTTTGCTGGCACGTATAGCTCTATCCAGCTCAGCTTTAGCTGTTCTGTATTGGGCTGCAGCCAGACTTCGGTTCTGGAGATCACTTGTCTGCTGCATGCGATCTCTCGTCTGCTCGCAGTTCTGCCTAAGCAGAGCAATCAGTGGCGTCCACCAGTAAACGTCCCGATGAGGGTCGGGGAAAGACGACGTCATCCTTTGCATGGTTTTCTCGCAGGCCGATATCATTGCCGAGATCATTCCCTGGTGATTGACTGCCTTCTCTCGGAATCCCTCGCCATGTAGCGTGGCCAGGAAATTCTCTTTCGAGAACTGTTTCGTCTTAAATCGCGTGCCTGCATGTTGAAAACGCTCTCGCTGGCCCCGTTGACGTGACTGTCCTTGGTTACGCTGCTGGTCTGCTGACGCTGGGCCTACCGAATAGGTGATATACCTATGGTCAGATCGCGTGTCCGTGTTTCTTACCAACCAAGTGCTCGGCTGAGCTATGGACGAGCTGGCGAAGGTCACGTCGACAACGCTGGCAGTCGCCACACCGTTTCCAACAAAGGTTGCCACATTCCCTCGATTCATCAGCAGCAGGCCCAATTGCTGGGACGCCTCGAGCAGTACTTCCCCACGCTCATTGCTGCGTCGGCTTCCCCACTCCTCATGCCAAGCGTTAAAGTCTCCGGCAACTACTACCTGAGGGTGGGATTGGGCTTCCAATTCAATTGCTTCAACGAATTCCGCAAATCCTTCCCGCGACAGGCTGGGTGGCGCGTAGCAGCTTAGGAAGGTGATGCCACCCACCTTGGCAGCTATAAGGCCTGGAACATCACTGCTCCATTGTCCTTGTAGAGGGTATCGTCCTGTGGCCACGACTGCCACCTTTTTGGAGGCATCAACTGCCCATCTTGGGTTGTTCTCGGGTGGTCGATACGTGTGGGAAAGAACCAGCACGTCCACTTCCATTTGTCGGGCGGTTTGCAGGACCAGATCTTGGGCGATCCTGCCTCCACCCAGGTTCACTTGGAGGACTTTTAGCTGCGTCATTGGATGGCCGACCGATCGCATGTCCGGTCCCCGATAACATGGGGGCCATCGCATTTGCCGCAGCGTATTTCTTCCATGCATGTACCAGCCTTGTGACCTTCCTGTCCGCAACGGATGCAAACATTTTGTCGGTCTACAGGTGACCGACAATCGCGGGCGTTGTGGCCGTGCTCAAGGCATCGGTAGCAGCGAAGATGCTCTTTGGGTGTTGCAGGAGCCATCTTCACTCTGGAAATGCAGAAGCCCAAGCGAAGCTTCGTACCATCCAGCGCTTTGGCGGCCTTGGCTGGCAGACGGACGCGTGCCCGCTGGGTGCCATCCGGCATTGTCCTAATGCTCGTTGAGACGATGCCTGCCCCACCCTCGATCTTGTTTTCAAGGAGAGCTGTAAGCTCTTCCTCCTTGGCTAGGGGGTCGATGTCGTTTACTACCAAGGCCGCCATTTCCGTCACGTGTCGACAAGTTCCAGCCTCGCCGATGATCGTTCGGATCTGCTGGAGAATTAAGGTCGCGTTTGCGGATCTAGCAAGCGTCAGTCGTAGCAACGCCTTATCTGTGCGCCGGCCCATGATGATGAAATCCTTTAACTCCTTATGTGTGCCATTATCGTCAACGGCTTTACGGATTTTCAAGGAGACGCTCTCGAAAGTCTCGTTCTGACCAGGAGAGATCTCTATCAGTTCGGGCTTAGGACGCTTACGCTTCTGCTGCTGCTGTTGATGCTGCTGCTGCTGCTGTTGCGACAAGCCTGCGACCACATATCGCTGTGGCTGTCGTTGCTGCTGTTGCTGCTGTAGCTGCTGCCTCATTTGCGGCGGCTGATACCGCCCAGTCTGCTGTTGTTGTTGCTGCGGTTGGTTAGACTGCTGCTGCTGCTGTGTATTTTGACGGCGGCGCACTACCGTCGTCCATAATTCTTGCTGCTCCTGCTGCTGTTGCTGTTGCCGCTGCTGCTGCTGCTGCTGCTGCTGACGTTGGTGCTGCTGATTCTGTTGCTGCACCCGTTGCTGCTGCTGCTGTTCTCGCTGTTGATGCTGCTGCTGCTGCTGCTGCTGCTGCCATTCACGCTGCTGGTTCCGCTGCTGCTGTTGTTGTTGCTGCTGCTGCTGCTGCTGCTGCTGCTGCTGCTGCTGCTGTTCCCGCTGCTGATGCTGTTGCTGCTGCTGCCGCTGCTCCTGCTGCTGTGGTCCTTGGCGACCGCGACGGTTGCGAGAGCTGTGGGCTCCCTGGGCTGTCATCCTTGGGGCTGCTGCTGCTTGCTGCTGCAGCTCGATGACCGAACGGGCGCCCATCCTGTACGTTTCGAGCTCCCGTTCAAGCGCCGCATTTTTCATCAAACTTCCCTGGAGCTCCTTACGGCAGAGGCTAAGCTCCTTTGAGAGCTGAGCAACCTGCATGGCCAGGAGCTTCAAGCTCTCGTTCATCTCTGAGAGAGATGGTTCAGCAGAAGAACACTTACCAGCCTTTGGTGTTGAGGTGGCCGGTACCGTCATCTCCTCGCGCTGTTGACTCTGGCTGGGCAACTTGTCCAGCACTACCAATGGCACCTTCCCCATTGGTGGAACTGCTAATCCCGACGGGCCCGCGAGGATCGTGCAGTTCAATTCTTCTTCATCATCACTCAAGTAGACGATGCCTGCGGTGGGTGGTGGCTCCACCGGTGTTGAGTCAGACACTTTTAATGCGTCGACCCGGTTGAGGGACACCGATCGAGCCCTCGGGCGAAGTACTCGTCCCGAGCTCCCTTGGGGATGGGCATCACCGCCCAGCCCCGACATGTTGGTTTCAACGTTGCGCGCACCTACTTGAGGGTTTGTTGGCAGCCCGACGCACTATGCCTAACGCCCGCACTCTCGCCAACGAGGCGTCAGAAACCGACCCCCGGTTTTAGGTTCGTCAAGAAAACCGATGGAGAACGGATTTTTGAAATGTTGAAAAATTTCAAATTTTGAAATATTTCAAAAGTGAAATATTTCACCCTCCCTGAAAGATTTCAGGGCCGCTTTCACAAACGCGCACCTACTTGAGGGTTTGATGGCAGCCCGACGCACTCTGCCTGACGCCCGCGCACATGGAAGATGGTTTTTTTTTGAAAAAAAAAAAAAAAAAAAAAAAAAAAAAAAAAAAAAAAAAAAATGTGAAATATTTCCAAAGTGAAATATTTCACCCTGCCCTGAAAGATTTCGATACCGCTTCCACAGGCAACACTTTCCCGTCGGGGTAGCTTGGCGGGTGCCGAAGTTATGCCACTTTGAAATTCCTCTGCTTAGCTGTCAAACTGATGTCACACCTTTTTTCGTGCTCAGATACACTGTTTACACTAAAATAGTGCAACTCAGGCACATTTTGGGCACTTTTTTCGAATTTCTGTTTTTGCACCACGTCGCACAAGCACACGGTGAGTATTCGCAATTGGCAGATGTCACAAAAAAAAAACAAAAATTTTCTGCACGTCGATGGTCACCTAAACTATGGTTACTCGTGTAACGGCACCTTAACAATCGGTCCGTCAGGGGCCGTACAGTCAACCCACCCAATTTCACCCGGAACCGAATTTTCATAAATTTGTTCCCCGAATAATATTAAATATTATTTCACTTTTTTCGGTCACAGAACGGGCGATTTTCGATCGGTTTTCACTGGATGAACGTTCTTTGGCCACCCGCTGGCCTTAAAAACCGCACCCGGCGAGAATCTGGGCAAATTATATCGCTGAAAACAGAGATCCGGCGAAACCTTGGCCCAGTATGGGCTGGATGACGCAAAACTTTTTTCACAATTTTGTGGTTTTTTCATGCGCGGATCACTTCTTTACACCTTTTTTCGTGCTCAGATACACTGTTTACACTAAAATAGTGCAACTCAGGCACATTTTGGGCATTTTTCGAATTTCTTCTTTAGCACCACGTCACACAAACACACGGTGAGCATTCGCAATAGGCCGATGTCACAAACATTTTCCGCCCGTCGATGGTCACCTAAACTATGGTTACTCGTGTAACGGCACCTTAACGATCGGTCCGTCCGAGCTGTCAGGCCGTTTGACAACCGATGCCTAACTCAGGGGCCGTCAGGGGCCGTACAGTCAACCCACCCAATTTCACCTGGAACCGAATTTTCATAAATTTGTTCACCGAATAATATTAAATATTATTTCACTTTTTTTCGGTCACAAACGGCCGATTTTCGATCGGTTTTCACTGGATGAACGTTCTTTGGCCACCCGATGGCCTTAAAAACCACACCCGGCGAGAATCTGGGCAAATTATATCCCTGCAAACAGAGATCCGGCGAAACCTTGGCCCAGTATGGGCTGGATGACGCAAAACTATTTTCACAATTTTGTGGTTTTTTCATGCGCGGATCACTTCTTTACACCTTTTTTCGTGCTCAGATACACTATTTACACTAAAATAGTGCAACTCAGGCACATTTTGGGCACTTTTTTCGAATTTCTTCTTTTGCACCACGTCACACAAACACACGGTGAGCATTCGCAATAGGCCGATGTCACAAAAATTTTCCGCACGTCGATGGTCACCTAAACTATGGTTACTCGTGTAACGGCACCTTAACTCAGGGGCCATCAGGGGCCGTACAGTCAACCCACCCAATTTCACCCAATTTCACCTGGAACCGAATTTTCGTAAATTTGTTCACCGAATAATATTAAATATTACTTCACTTTTTTTCGGTCACAAACGGCCGATTTTCGATCGGTTTTCACTGGATGAACGTTCTTTGGCCACCCGATGGCCTTAAAAACCACACCCGGCGAGAATCTGGGCAAATTATATCGCTGAAAACACAGATCCGGCGATTACTTGGCCCAGTATGGGCTGGATGACGCAAAACTTTTTTTCCACAATTTTGTGGTTTTTTCATGCGCGGATCACTTCTTAACACCTTTTTTCGTGCTCAGATGCACTGTTTACACTAAAATCGTGCAATTCTGGCACTTTTTGGGCACTTTTTTCGATTTTCTGCTTTCACACCATGTCACACAAACACATGGTGGGGGGTTCATAGGCAACAAACACAAATGCACGATTTTTGTTGAATTTTCGCCTTAAAAACACTTGATAACGCTCTTAAAGGGTAAATGAGGTGCCCTGAGCACGTTTTTCATACTATTAAAGTCGATTAACGACGATTTTGCACTGTTTTTAAGTCCTTTTTTCGGAGCCCAAACACAACGTGTCGGTACAGTACGACCTCACGTTTGACACTACAGGGATAACTGGCTTGTGGCCGCCAAGCGTTCATAGCGACGTGGCTTTTTGATCCTTCGATGTCGGCTCTTCCTATCATTGTGAAGCAAAATTCACCAAGCGTAGGATTGTTCACCCTTTCAAGGGAACGTGAGCTGGGTTTAGACCGTCGTGAGACAGGTTAGTTTTACCCTACTGGTGTGTGCTTATAGTCGCTATCTTAACGGAATTCCTGTGCAGTACGAGAGGAACCACAGGTACGGACCACTGGCTCAATACTAGTCCGACCGGACTTTGGTATGACGCTACGTCCGCTGGATTATGCCTGAACGCCTCTAAGGTCGTAGCCAATCCGAGCTGATAGCGCTTCTCAAACCCATTAGGTGTTCGGAAGCTAGCGGGCCTAACAACCCTCTGAGATCCGTTGGAGTCTGCGTCTGCAGCCCGGCGTCTCATCCCGCTATACCTAGGCCGCAACGAGTGGAGTTCGCTGCACGTGTTAGTACCGTAACTGGGAACGCCGTTGGCTTGAGCTCTGCCCAACGTGGATATACCTAGTTTCGACACCTATCAACCGCCCGCAAACGACGGGACTTCAGGCTGGGAGCTGCGAGTTGTAGAGATGCGTTCGCATCGATCCTCTCAGGCGACCCATGCTTGGTGGTTTGTCCGTGTGCCCCTTCCTCGATGTGCGCAAGCTCGTCTTGGTCTGGGGACCACGTCGACACAGGGGATACTTTTGTGAGAGCAAGAGTGTACTTAGTTGAGTGTAGCAAGGGATCGCGTGCCCCTTCCTCGATGGCGTAACGAACCATCTTGGTCTGGGGACCGTGGTACCGTGCTCTGGTGAAGCTTGGTGCGTGCTCTTTCCTTGTCAGACGAGTGACTTGACTTGGTCTGGAGACCGTTCCTTAACACTAGTGGACAAGAGCTGGCTACTTCCGTGTCAGACGAGTGACTTGACACGGTATGGAGCGGAACACGTAACACTAGTGAGCTTGTCGGCGTGCCTCGTTCTCGACTTGATTGTCTTGATGTGAGAAACGTGCCGACCAAACCAGTAAGCTTACACACATGCTCGTTACAAGTTGTATAAGTTGATCCGTTTGGGCCGGTTGCCTTGCACATGATGGTGTTGTAGACCATGTTCGGTTAACACGTCGTGTGTCGAGGTGGTCGGCCTTGGTAGTAGGATGTCTTGTGCATGTGACGTGTTGACCTGGTTTGGTCGATGTGTCGTCGTGTACGAGATGACCTACTTACCCGTCAGTTGTCCAAGTTGTGTCATGTGTTGACTTAGTTGACGTGTCATGTGCATGGATGATTGGCGTACGGGTCATGTATGGTGCACTTGCTTCAGTTGAAGGGATGTACTAGTACAGTTATATTAATTGTTTATTTCACGATCTGGTCTTTTGGCTGGATCGCGAAAAAAAACGCTAAGTCCCAAATCTTGAACTCGAGAGGAGAGCGCTGATGACAACCTTTTGGACTGGAGCTCCCTAGAATTCGGCCTTTTCCTACTTTAAAGGGATGCACTGTTGTATGTATTGTTTATTCACGATCTGGTCGTTGGATTGGATCGTGAAAAAAAAACGCTAAGTCCCAGATCCGGAACTCGACAGGAAAGCGCTGATGGCAAACATTTTGACTGGAAGTCCCTAGAAATCGGCTTTTTCCTTATTGGCATTATGTGGCACGTTTATTGTGGCTAGAACATTAATTATCCACCAAATGGCACCAATACTTGGCGAAAGTCTCGAAACACTCCTATCCCGACGCACCAGCAACCGCAACACGATGCAAAATAAATTGCACGAGCTACTGATACTTGTACCATGCACGGTACACGGTACCAAAATATACCCCTGAAAGTGTGCAATTTGGTGCTATCCTAGGAAATTTGTTTGGGTAAGCCTAGCTACGCGTGTCGCACGTTGCATGGTCGTCGATCAGAGGCATGCAAAAGCACCTATCTAGGGGAATTACTTTACGTTCTAGTAGCAAGTTCGATTTTCCGGTCTAGCACGGCAGTACGCCTGCATGCATACACTCCATGTACCAAAAATGTATCAACCTAGGCGTTGCTCAGTAGCTTTTGGCGGCACATGTGAAAAGTACTCGAGTTCAGATTCTTGGAACTTTGCGTATTGTTCAAAACTTATAACGAAAACTAAATTATAAATGGGTAAAAGGCTAGGCGTTTCTCAGTAGCTTTTGGCGCCACGTGGCAAAAGTATTCGAGTTCAGATTTCTGGGACTTAGCGTATTTTTCAAACCTGATAATGAAAATTGAAGTACAAATGGGGCATAAGCTAGGCGTTGCCCAGTAACTTTTTTCGCCACATGGAGGAAGTAGTCGAGCTCCAATTTCTGGGACGTAGCGTATTTTTCAATCATAATAAACCGAATCAAACATAAAAATCATGAAACTTACACCACGTCCCTAGGTTGTGCACAAAACGTAACGATAAAGTGCCGGCGAGGTTAGAGGTGCACCAAAATTGTGTACCGATTAGGAAAAGTACTCTATGTTGCTATGACTTGGGTAAAAAGTGTTGATTAACTGCTGGTTACGATAGACAGTTGCTTATCGTACACATCGCAAACGAACACCCCTTAGTGAGCAGTAGCAGAAGTCGATGGAACAAAGCGAATGCATTACAAACTGATCAAGTAAAATAAGGAACGCTACGTACTAGGACTTCTTTCCAAGAATGGTGTCCGCGACGGGAGGGCAAGCGTCCTTCCCAGGTTTCCCTAGTAAACCTTGTATGGTAAACATACCCAAGCGTGTCCGTAAGCACGCAACGATAGTCACGAACGAGCACATACCTAGGGAAAGTACTCTACGTACTAGGACTTCTGTCCAAGAATGGTGTCCGCGACGGTCGGGCACTGTGACGCAAATACCAAATCCTAGAATCGTACAAGCAGTGTGTACAAACATAAACATTAACGCGTTCGCTCGGGCTGCGCCGTCCGTGTTGAACACAAATGCGGGTGATTATATGAGTGGATGGACAAAAACATGCGTGGCGAAGACAATTTTCTGCACGATGTGCACATAGCTCATTTCGTCGTCCCGGGCGAATGGAAAAACACAAAAATCTCGAGTATCTTTCTAGGTTTCTGTTATAAAATGGCAGGCCAAAAGGTGACCGGTTGAGATGAGCATTTTAAGCATACAAGCACTTAATTGCAACTTTTCCTACAAAAACTAGGTACGTACACGTAGATTGTATCAACATGGACATCCATGATTGCGTACGCCCGGGCTGCGCCCTCCGTGTTGTACTTTCCCTGATTGGTACACAATTTTGGTGCAAGTGTACCAACATCGACATCTATGAACGCGTACGCTCGAGCTGCACCCTCCGTCTTGTACTTTCCCTGATCGGTACACAGTTTTGGTGCACGGCTATCCCGAAAGGCAACTTGTACCAACATCGACATCCATGAACGCGTACGTAGCGTACTTTCCCTCATCGGTACACAATGTTGGTGCACGGCATAGGAAATGGGCTTAAAATGGTCAAACTCAATCCATTTCCACTAAAGATAGTCAATAACAGCTGTGCCGATGAAGTAGGGCACGATGCAAGTCAATGTTATTTAATGAATTACATGTTCACCATACATTTCAGTACAAAATTGCTAGGTCAGACCTACAAAGTGCTATATCTCGAATACTAAACGTCGCAGATGGGTGTCGTAGAACAATTTTAAGTTCGTCTAACGATTCTACATCCGATTCTGGATAGTGGTTTTTCGACCACTTTTCAACATTTTGTGACACCCCGAACCTAGGGGCAGCTCCCTAGCTTTTTTCAAAAATGTGCACCGAACGGGCCAGAGAGCTCGAGTAGTCGAAAAATTTTTTTTTGCTAAAACCCCTCAAAACGTGTCAGGAACGCACCCTAGATGATGAAAAGTGCAACCAGAACGTCAAACGACAACTTTGTTGGGGGTACCCTTTTTACTCTACGGGCCACTAGCTTAGGCGCGCCATTAGCGCTTTCCTCTCGGGTTCCCATTTTTTGCCCTCCTGGGATTATGCTCATTTACTCATTGCCTACTATAGGGAAGGTACCTTGCTCCGAGGTCAAAAATGAAGATTTCACCAAATCGTAGTTTTAACCTCTATTTAGTCGTAGGAGCATGGTTTGCAGTGTCCGTGGGTCATATAAGCCCCCGTTTGGGTCATACGTCCCCTCCCCGATGAAAATCGTCATATGACTATAGGCCGAACTTATGAAGCAAAAGTGGTGTCTGGTGAGTTCTGCCG
>NW_026054456.1:35000-40000 GCF_943734685.1 Anopheles coluzzii | reverse complement strand
ACGGCAGTACGCCTGCATGCATACACTCCATGTACCAAAAATGTATCAACCTAGGCGTTGCTCAGTAGCTTTTGGCGGCACATGTAAAAAGTACTCGAGTTCAGATTCTTGGAACTTTGCGTATTGTTCAAAACTTATAACGAAAACTAAATTATAAATGGGTAAAAGGCTAGGCGTTTCTCAGTAGCTTTTGGCGCCACGTGGCAAAAGTATTCGAGTTCAGATTTCTGGGACTTAGCGTATTTTTCAAACCTGATAATGAAAATTGAAGTACAAATGGGGCATAAGCTAGGCGTTGCCCAGTAACTTTTTTCGCCACATGGAGGAAGTAGTCGAGCTCCAATTTCTGGGACGTAGCGTATTTTTCAATCATAATAAACCGAATCAAACATAAAAATCATGAAACTTACACCACGTCCCTAGGTTGTGCACAAAACGTAACGATAAAGTGCCGGCGAGGTTAGAGGTGCACCAAAATTGTGTACCGATTAGGAAAAGTACTCTATGTTGCTATGACTTGGGTAAAAAGTGTTGATTAACTGCTGGTTACGATAGACAGTTGCTTATCGTACACATCGCAAACGAACACCCCTTAGTGAGCAGTAGCAGAAGTCGATGGAACAAAGCGAATGCATTACAAACTGATCAAGTAAAATAAGGAACGCTACGTACTAGGACTTCTTTCCAAGAATGGTGTCCGCGACGGGAGGGCAAGCGTCCTTCCCAGGTTTCCCTAGTAAACCTTGTATGGTAAACATACCCAAGCGTGTCCGTAAGCACGCAACGATAGTCACGAACGAGCACATACCTAGGGAAAGTACTCTACGTACTAGGACTTCTGTCCAAGAATGGTGTCCGCGACGGTCGGGCACTGTGACGCAAATACCAAATCCTAGAATCGTACAAGCAGTGTGTACAAACATAAACATTAACGCGTTCGCTCGGGCTGCGCCGTCCGTGTTGAACACAAATGCGGGTGATTATATGAGTGGATGGACAAAAACATGCGTGGTGAAGACAATTTTCTGCACGATGTGCACATAGCTCATTTCGTCGTCCCGGGCGAATGGAAAAACACAAAAATCTCGAGTATCTTTCTAGGTATCTGTTATAAAATGGCAGGCCAAAAGGTGACCGGTTGAGATGAGCATTTTAAGCATACAAGCACTTAATTGCAACTTTTCCTACAAAAACTAGGTACGTACACGTAGATTGTATCAACATGGACATCCATGATTGCGTACGCCCGGGCTGCGCCCTCCGTGTTGTACTTTCCCTGATTGGTACACAATTTTGGTGCAAGTGTACCAACATCGACATCTATGAACGCGTACGCTCGAGCTGCACCCTCCGTCTTGTACTTTCCCTGATCGGTACACAGTTTTGGTGCACGGCTATCCCGAAAGGCAACTTGTACCAACATCGACATCCATGAACGCGTACGTAGCGTACTTTCCCTGATCGGTACACAATGTTGGTGCACGGCATAGGAAATGGGCTTAAAATGGTCAAACTCAATCCATTTCCACTAAAGATAGTCAATAACAGCTGTGCCGATGAAGTAGGGCACGATGCAAGTCAATGTTATTTAATGAATTACATGTTCACCATACATTTCAGTACAAAATTGCTAGGTCAGACCTACAAAGTGCTATATCTCGAATACTAAACGTCGCAGATGGGTGTCGTAGAACAATTTTAAGTTCGTCTAACGATTCTACATCCGATTCTGGATAGTGGTTTTTCGACCACTTTTCAACATTTTGTGACACCCCGAACCTAGGGGCAGCTCCCTAGCTTTTTTCAAAAATGTGCACCGAACGGGCCAGAGAGCTCGAGTAGTCGAAAAATTTTTTTTTGCTAAAACCCCTCAAAACGTGTCAGGAACGCACCCTAGATGATGAAAAGTGCAACCAGAATGTCAATCGACAACATGCCCGGGGGTACAAATTTGCTCTACGCGTCCCTAGGTAGGGTACTTTTTCATACAAACATCAAAGGGTACGGTGCACAAAGTGCGCGGAACAAAAATTGCTCGGTCAGACCTACAAAGTGCTATATCTCGAATACTAAACGTCGCAGATGGGTGTCGTAGAACAATTTTAAGTTCGTCTAACGATTCTACATCCGATTCTGGATAGTGGTTTTTCGACCACTTTTCAACATTTTGTGACACCCCGAACCTAGGGGCAGCTCCCTAGCTTTTTTCAAAAATGTGCACCGAACGGGCCAGAGAGCTCGAGTAGTCGAAAAATTTTTTTTTGCTAAAACCCCTCAAAACGTGTCAGGAACGCACCCTAGATGATGAAAAGTGCAACCAGAATGTCAATCGACAACATGCCCGGGGGTACAAATTTGCTCTACGCGTCCCTAGGTAGGGTACTTTTTCATACAAACATCAAAGGGTACGGTGCACAAAGTGCGCGGAACAAAAATTGCTCGGTCAGACCTACAAAGTGCTATATCTCGAATACTAAACGTCGCAGATGGGTGTCGTAGAACAATTTTAAGTTCGTCTAACGATTCTACATCCGATTCTGGATAGTGGTTTTTCGACCACTTTTCAACATTTTGTGACACCCCGAACCTAGGGGCAGCTCCCTAGCTTTTTTCAAAAATGTGCACCGAACGGGCCAGAGAGCTCGAGTAGTCGAAACATTTTTTTTTGCTAAAACCCCTCAAAACGTGTCAGGAACGCACCCTAGATGATGAAAAGTGCAACCAGAATGTCAATCGACAACATGCCCGGGGGTACAAATTTGCTCTACGCGTCCCTAGGTAGGGTACTTTTTCATACAAACATCAAAGTGTACGGTGCACAAAGTGCGCGGAACAAAAATTGCTCGGTCAGACCTAGGACGGGCCATATCTCGAATACTAAACGTCGCAGATGGGTGTCGTAGAACAATTTTAAGTTCGTCTAACGATTCTACATCCGATTCTGGATAGTGGTTTTTCGACCACTTTTCAACATTTTGTGACACCCCGAACCTAGGGGCAGCTCCCTAGCTTTTTTCAAAAATGTGCACCGAACGGGCCAGAGAGCTCGAGTAGTCGAAAAATTTTTTTTTGCTAAAACCCCTCAAAACGTGTCAGGAACGCACCTTAGATGATGAAAAGTGCAACCAGAATGTCAATCGACAACATGCCCGGGGGTACAAATTTGCTCTACGCGTCCCTAGGTAGGGTACTTTTTCATACAAACATCAAAGTGTACGGTGCACAAAGTGCGCGGAACAAAAATTGCTCGGTCAGACCTACAAAGTGCTATATCTCGAATACTAAACGTCGCAGATGGGTGTCGTAGAACAATTTTAAGTTCGTCTAACGATTCTACATCCGATTCTGGATAGTGGTTTTTCGACCACTTTTCAACATTTTGTGACACCCCGAACCTAGGGGCAGCTCCCTAGCTTTTTTCAAAAATGTGCACCGAACGGGCCAGAGAGCTCGAGTAGTCGAAAAATTTTTTTTTGCTAAAACCCCTCAAAACGTGTCAGGAACGCACCCTAGATGATGAAAAGTGAAACCAGAACGTGAAACGACAACTTTGTTGGGGGTACCCTTTTTACTCTACGGGCCACTAGCTTAGGCGCGCCAACAGCGCTTTCCTCTCGGGTTCCCATTTTTTGCCCTCCTGGGATTATGATCATTTACTCATTGCCTACTATAGGGAAGGTACCTTGCTCCGAGGTCAAAAATGAAGATTTCACCAAATCGTAGTTTTAACCTCTATTTAGTCGTAGGAGCATGGTTTGCAGTGTCCGTGGGTCATATAAGCCCCCGTTTGGGTCATACGTCCCCTCCCCGATGAAAATCGTCATATGACTATAGGCCGAACTTATGAAGCAAAAGTGGTGTCTGGTGGGTTCTGCCGATGATCTTAACCTATGATTTTGAGTTTCCACTCTTTCAAAACGTTTCCTGGAGCAGTACATCACGGGTCTACGGACCCAAAGACTTCGTTGCGATGGTTTCAAGCATAAAAGTTGTAACAGTTAAGGGTTTTTAATACGCGTATATTATATCATTGCTTGAAACTAAGCTTCGTTGTCTTTAAACTCTGCAAGACCAATCGAACTTCTTAGGGAAACTCGAAGCATTCACGCTAAGCCGGTAGTGCAGGGCACATAGCGTGATGAAACCGGGTTTCCCTAACCAATGTGGCATATTTTTTCCCTGAGAGTGAAGCTCAGACCCACGTAGGGGAGAGCGAAGTGGAACTTTAATGTTCAATGCAGCAAATGTTCGCCATGCGGATAAACAAGTTGGAATAGTTCAATGTAGTGTAATGCAAACACGAATCGCAAATAACGATACGGGACCCAGAAGCAATTCTGCGGATCCCTCGGGGAGTGGTGAGTTGATATAAATTAGAGGTGAAAGTCCAAGTTGTTCGAGCTCCGGCTCGGCAGCCGATACGAGGTTCCTGTTGAGCTTGTTTGTACATCGCGCAGAGGCGCCGTTCGGTTCTAGCAATGATTCCCGCCACCATGTTCCATGCGTGCAGAGATCCGTTAGAGCTCGTTCAATGTGTCCCGCCGTGATTACGAAAAAGTCCAACAGTTGACTTAGTTGGGTGTGCGTCAAGTAATCGCGCAGAGATGCCGATCGGTTCCTAGCAATGTTTCCCGTCACAAGGTGGTATTGGCACCTGTGCAGAGTGGCCGTTAGCAATGTCTCCCGTATCACGGTGGTGTACCATCACTAGTGCAGAGTGACCGCTAGCAATGTCTCCCGTCACAAGGTGGTAGCCCAGAAGTGCAGAGAAGCCGCTGTAGCAAAGTCTCCCGTATCACGTTGGAGTTCTTCCACTAGTGCAGAGAGATCGCTGAACCGTTCAATGTGTCCCGTCGTGGTGTGCTTGTACCGAGCACGTAGGATACACCTTGCTTTGTTGGTTTGGGATAGGAGTGGTCGCGCAACTGCCTCCACGCCGCAGAGTGCCAGTTCGGATTGAAGGTCAACTTTAGCCGTTCAATGCATCAGTCGGTGGGTGT
>NW_026054456.1:22500-25000 GCF_943734685.1 Anopheles coluzzii | reverse complement strand
CCAAAAGGTGACCGGTTGAGATGAGCATTTTAAGCATGCAAGCACTTAATTGCAACTTTTCCTACAAAAACTAGGTACGTACACGTAGATTGTATCAACATGGACATCCATGATTGCGTACGCCCGGGCTGCGCCCTCCGTGTTGTACTTTCCCTGATTGGTACACAATTTTGGTGCAAGTGTACCAACATCGACATCTATGAACGCGTACGCTCGAGCTGCACCCTCCGTCTTGTACTTTCCCTGATCGGTACACAGTTTTGGTGCACGGCTATCCCGAAAGGCAACTTGTACCAACATCGACATCCATGAACGCGTACGTAGCGTACTTTCCCTGATCGGTACACAATGTTGGTGCACGGCATAGGAAATGGGCTTAAAATGGTCAAACTCAATCCATTTCCACTAAAGATAGTCAATAACAGCTGTGCCGATGAAGTAGGGCACGATGCAAGTCAATGTTATTTAATGAATTACATGTTCACCATACATTTCAGTACAAAATTGCTCGGTCAGACCTACAAAGTGCTATATCTCGAATACTAAACGTCGCAGATGGGTGTCGTAGAACAATTTTAAGTTCGTCTAACGATTCTACATCCGATTCTGGATAGTGGTTTTTCGACCACTTTTCAACATTTTGTGACACCCCGAACCTAGGGGCAGCTCCCTAGCTTTTTTCAAAAATGTGCACCGAACGGGCCAGAGAGCTCGAGTAGTCGAAAAATTTTTTTTTGCTAAAACCCCTCAAAACGTGTCAGGAACGCACCCTAGATGATGAAAAGTGAAACCAGAATGTCAATCGACAACATGCCCGGGGGTACAAATTTGCTCTACGCGTCCCTAGGTAGGGTACTTTTTCATACAAACATCAAAGTGTACGGTGCACAAAGTGCGCGGAACAAAAATTGCTCGGTCAGACCTACAAAGTGCTATATCTCGAATACTAAACGTCGCAGATGGGTGTCGTAGAACAATTTTAAGTTCGTCTAACGATTCTACATCCGATTCTGGATAGTGGTTTTTCGACCACTTTTCAACATTTTGTGACACCCCGAACCTAGGGGCAGCTCCCTAGCTTTTTTCAAAAATGTGCACCGAACGGGCCAGAGAGCTCGAGTAGTCGAAAAATTTTTTTTTGCTAAAACCCCTCAAAACGTGTCAGGAACGCACCTTAGATGATGAAAAGTGCAACCAGAATGTCAATCGACAACATGCCCGGGGGTACAAATTTGCTCTACGCGTCCCTAGGTAGGGTACTTTTTCATACAAACATCAAAGTGTACGGTGCACAAAGTGCGCGGAACAAAAATTGCTCGGTCAGACCTACAAAGTGCTATATCTCGAATACTAAACGTCGCAGATGGGTGTCGTAGAACAATTTTAAGTTCGTCTAACGATTCTACATCCGATTCTGGATAGTGGTTTTTCGACCACTTTTCAACATTTTGTGACACCCCGAACCTAGGGGCAGCTCCCTAGCTTTTTTCAAAAATGTGCACCGAACGGGCCAGAGAGCTCGAGTAGTCGAAAAATTTTTTTTTGCTAAAACCCCTCAAAACGTGTCAGGAACGCACCCTAGATGATGAAAAGTGAAACCAGAACGTGAAACGACAACTTTGTTGGGGGTACCCTTTTTACTCTACGGGCCACTAGCTTAGGCGCGCCAACAGCGCTTTCCTCTCGGGTTCCCATTTTTTGCCCTCCTGGGATTATGATCATTTACTCATTGCCTACTATAGGGAAGGTACCTTGCTCCGAGGTCAAAAATGAAGATTTCACCAAATCGTAGTTTTAACCTCTATTTAGTCGTAGGAGCATGGTTTGCAGTGTCCGTGGGTCATATAAGCCCCCGTTTGGGTCATACGTCCCCTCCCCGATGAAAATCGTCATATGACTATAGGCCGAACTTATGAAGCAAAAGTGGTGTCTGGTGGGTTCTGCCGATGATCTTAACCTATGATTTTGAGTTTCCACTCTTTCAAAACGTTTCCTGGAGCAGTACATCACGGGTCTACGGACCCAAAGACTTCGTTGCGATGGTTTCAAGCATAAAAGTTGTAACAGTTAAGGGTTTTTAATACGCGTATATTATATCATTGCTTGAAACTAAGCTTCGTTGTCTTTAAACTCTGCAAGACCAATCGAACTTCTTAGGGAAACTCGAAGCATTCACGCTAAGCCGGTAGTGCAGGGCACATAGCGTGATGAAACCGGGTTTCCCTAACCAATGTGGCATATTTTTTCCCTGAGAGTGAAGCTCAGACCCACGTAGGGGAGAGCGAAGTGGAACTTTAATGTTCAATGCAGCAAATGTTCGCCATGCGGATAAACAAGTTGGAATAGTTCAATGTAGTGTAATGCAAACACGAATCGCAAATAACGATACGGGACCCAGAAGCAATTCTGCGGATCCCTCGGGGAGTGGTGAGTTGATATAAATTAGAGGTGAAAGTCCAAGTTGTTCGAGCTCCGGCTCGGCAGCCGATACGAGGTTCCT
>NW_026054456.1:7500-12500 GCF_943734685.1 Anopheles coluzzii | reverse complement strand
GACAGTTGCTTATCGTACACATCGCAAACGAACACCCCTTAGTGAGCAGTAGCAGAAGTCGATGGAACAAAGCGAATGCATTACAAACTGATCAAGTAAAATAAGGAACGCTACGTACTAGGACTTCTTTCCAAGAATGGTGTCCGCGACGGGAGGGCAAGCGTCCTTCCCAGGTTTCCCTAGTAAACCTTGTATGGTAAACATACCCAAGCGTGTCCGTAAGCACGCAACGATAGTCACGAACGAGCACATACCTAGGGAAAGTACTCTACGTACTAGGACTTCTGTCCAAGAATGGTGTCCGCGACGGTCGGGCACTGTGACGCAATTACCAAATCCTAGAATCGTACAAGCAGTGTGTACAAACATAAACATTAACGCGTTCGCTCGGGCTGCGCCGTCCGTGTTGAACACAAATGCGGGTGATTATATGAGTGGATGGACAAAAACATGCGTGGCGAAGACAATTTTCTGCACGATGTGCACATAGCTCATTTCGTCGTCCCGGGCGAATGGAAAAACACAAAAATCTCGAGTATCTTTCTAGGTTTCTGTTATAAAAGGGCAGGCCAAAAGGTGACCGGTTGAGATGAGCATTTTAAGCATGCAAGCACTTAATTGCAACTTTT
The DNA here is from genome assembly GCF_943734685.1 of Anopheles coluzzii. NCBI lineage: Eukaryota > Metazoa > Arthropoda > Insecta > Diptera > Culicidae > Anopheles > Anopheles coluzzii. Next base: position 11,871 of record NW_026054456.1, on the reverse strand, counting down.
CCTACAAAAACTAGGTACGTACACGTAGATTGTATCAACATGGACATCCATGATTGCGTACGCCCGGGCTGCGCCCTCCGTGTTGTACTTTCCCTGATTGGTACACAATTTTGGTGCAAGTGTACCAACATCGACATCTATGAACGCGTACGCTCGAGCTGCACCCTCCGTCTTGTACTTTCCCTGATCGGTACACAGTTTTGGTGCACGGCTATCCCGAAAGGCAACTTGTACCAACATCGACATCCATGAACGCGTACGTAGCGTACTTTCCCTGATCGGTACACAATGTTGGTGCACGGCATAGGAAATGGGCTTAAAATGGTCAAACTCAATCCATTTCCACTAAAGATAGTCAATAACAGCTGTGCCGATGAAGTAGGGCACGATGCAAGTCAATGTTATTTAATGAATTACATGTTCACCATACATTTCAGTACAAAATTGCTCGGTCAGACCTACAAAGTGCTATATCTCGAATACTAAACGTCGCAGATGGGTGTCGTAGAACAATTTTAAGTTCGTCTAACGATTCTACATCCGATTCTGGATAGTGGTTTTTCGACCACTTTTCAACATTTTGTGACACCCCGAACCTAGGGGCAGCTCCCTAGCTTTTTTCAAAAATGTGCACCGAACGGGCCAGAGAGCTCGAGTAGTCGAAAATTTTTTTTTTTGCTAAAACCCCTCAAAACGTGTCAGGAACGCACCCTAGATGATGAAAAGTGCAACCAGAATGTCAATCGACAACATGCCCGGGGGTACAAATTTGCTCTACGCGTCCCTAGGTAGGGTACTTTTTCATACAAACATCAAAGTGTACGGTGCACACAGTGCGCGGAACAAAAATTGCTCGGTCAGACCTAGGACGGGCCATATCTCGAATACTAAACGTCGCAGATGGGTGTCGTAGAACAATTTTAAGTTCGTCTAACGATTCTACATCCGATTCTGGATAGTGGTTTTTCGACCACTTTTCAACATTTTGTGACACCCCGAACCTAGGGGCAGCTCCCTAGCTTTTTTCAAAAATGTGCACCGAACGGGCCAGAGAGCTCGAGTAGTCGAAAATTTTTTTTTTGCTAAAACCCCTCAAAACGTGTCAGGAACGCACCCTAGATGATGAAAAGTGCAACCAGAACGTCAATCGACAACATGCCCGGGGGTACAAATTTGCTCTACGCGTCCCTAGGTAGGGTACTTTTTCATACAAACATCAAAGTGTACGGTGCACAAAGTGCGCGGAACAAAAATTGCTCGGTCAGACCTAGGACGGGCCATATCTCGAATACTAAACGTCGCAGATGGGTGTCGTAGAACAATTTTAAGTTCGTCTAACGATTCTACATCCGATTCTGGATAGTGGTTTTTCGACCACTTTTCAACATTTTGTGACACCCCGAACCTAGGGGCAGCTCCCTAGCTTTTTTCAAAAATGTGCACCGAACGGGCCAGAGAGCTCGAGTAGTCGAAAATTTTTTTTTTGCTAAAACCCCTCAAAACGTGTCAGGAACGCACCCTAGATGATGAAAAGTGCAACCAGAACGTCAATCGACAACATGCCCGGGGGTACAAATTTGCTCTACGCGTCCCTAGGTAGGGTACTTTTTCATACAAACATCAAAGTGTACGGTGCACAAAGTGCGCGGAACAAAAATTGCTCGGTCAGACCTAGGACGGGCCATATCTCGAATACTAAACGTCGCAGATGGGTGTCGTAGAACAATTTTAAGTTCGTCTAACGATTCTACATCCGATTCTGGATAGTGGTTTTTCGACCACTTTTCAACATTTTGTGACACCCCGAACCTAGGGGCAGCTCCCTAGCTTTTTTCAAAAATGTGCACCGAACGGGCCAGAGAGCTCGAGTAGTCGAAAAATTTTTTTTTGCTAAAACCCCTCAAAACGTGTCAGGAACGCACCCTAGATGATGAAAAGTGCAACCAGAATGTCAATCGACAACATGCCCGGGGGTACAAATTTGCTCTACGCGTCCCTAGGTAGGGTACTTTTTCATACAAACATCAAAGTGTACGGTGCACAAAGTGCGCGGAACAAAAATTGCTCGGTCAGACCTAGGACGGGCCATAACTCGAATACTAAACGTCGCAGATGGGTGTCGTAGAACAATTTTAAGTTCGTCTAACGATTCTACATCCGATTCTGGATAGTGGTTTTTCGACCACTTTTCAACATTTTGTGACACCCCGAACCTAGGGGCAGCTCCCTAGCTTTTTTCAAAAATGTGCACCGAACGGGCCAGAGAGCTCGAGTAGTCGAAAAATTTTTTTTTGCTAAAACCCCTCAAAACGTGTCAGGAACGCACCCTAGATGATGAAAAGTGCAACCAGAATGTCAATCGACAACATGCCCGGGGGTACAAATTTGCTCTACGCGTCCCTAGGTAGGGTACTTTTTCATACAAACATCAAAGTGTACGGTGCACAAAGTGCGCGGAACAAAAATTGCTCGGTCAGACCTAGGACGGGCCATAACTCGAATACTAAACGTCGCAGATGGGTGTCGTAGAACAATTTTAAGTTCGTCTAACGATTCTACATCCGATTCTGGATAGTGGTTTTTCGACCACTTTTCAACATTTTGTGACACCCCGAACCTAGGGGCAGCTCCCTAGCTTTTTTCAAAAATGTGCACCGAACGGGCCAGAGAGCTCGAGTAGTCGAAAAATTTTTTTTTGCTAAAACCCCTCAAAACGTGTCAGGAACGCACCCTAGATGATGAAAAGTGCAACCAGAATGTCAATCGACAACATGCCCGGGGGTACAAATTTGCTCTACGCGTCCCTAGGTAGGGTACTTTTTCATACAAACATCAAAGTGTACGGTGCACAAAGTGCGCGGAACAAAAATTGCTCGGTCAGACCTAGGACGGGCCATAACTCGAATACTAAACGTCGCAGATGGGTGTCGTAGAACAATTTTAAGTTCGTCTAACGATTCTACATCCGATTCTGGATAGTGGTTTTTCGACCACTTTTCAACATTTTGTGACACCCCGAACCTAGGGGCAGCTCCCTAGCTTTTTTCAAAAATGTGCACCGAACGGGCCAGAGAGCTCGAGTAGTCGAAAAATTTTTTTTTGCTAAAACCCCTCAAAACGTGTCAGGAACGCACCCTAGATGATGAAAAGTGCAACCAGAATGTCAATCGACAACATGCCCGGGGGTACAAATTTGCTCTACGCGTCCCTAGGTAGGGTACTTTTTCATACAAACATCAAAGTGTACGGTGCACAAAGTGCGCGGAACAAAAATTGCTCGGTCAGACCTACAAAGTGCTATATCTCGAATACTAAACGTCGCAGATGGGTGTCGTAGAACAATTTTAAGTTCGTCTAACGATTCTACATCCGATTCTGGATAGTGGTTTTTCGACCACTTTTCAACATTTTGTGACACCCCGAACCTAGGGGCAGCTCCCTAGCTTTTTTCAAAAATGTGCACCGAACGGGCCAGAGAGCTCGAGTAGTCGAAAAATTTTTTTTTGCTAAAACCCCTCAAAACGTGTCAGGAACGCACCCTAGATGATGAAAAGTGCAACCAGAATGTCAATCGACAACATGCCCGGGGGTACAAATTTGCTCTACGCGTCCCTAGGTAGGGTACTTTTTCATACAAACATCAAAGTGTACGGTGCACAAAGTGCGCGGAACAAAAATTGCTCGGTCAGACCTAGGACGGGCCATAACTCGAATACTAAACGTCGCAGATGGGTGTCGTAGAACAATTTTAAGTTCGTCTAACGATTCTACATCCGATTCTGGATAGTGGTTTTTCGACCACTTTTCAACATTTTGTGACACCCCGAACCTAGGGGCAGCTCCCTAGCTTTTTTCAAAAATGTGCACCGAACGGGCCAGAGAGCTCGAGTAGTCGAAAAATTTTTTTTTGCTAAAACCCCTCAAAACGTGTCAGGAACGCACCCTAGATGATGAAAAGTGCAACCAGAATGTCAATCGACAACATGCCCGGGGGTACAAATTTGCTCTACGCGTCCCTAGGTAGGGTACTTTTTCATACAAACATCAAAGTGTACGGTGCACACAGTGCGCGGAACAAAAATTGCTCGGTCAGACCTAGGACGGGCCATAACTCGAATACTAAACGTCGCAGATGGGTGTCGTAGAACAATTTTAAGTTCGTCTAACGATTCTACATCCGATTCTGGATAGTGGTTTTTCGACCACTTTTCAACATTTTGTGACACCCCGAACCTAGGGGCAGCTCCCTAGCTTTTTTCAAAAATGTGCACCGAACGGGCCAGAGAGCTCGAGTAGTCGAAAAATTTTTTTTTGCTAAAACCCCTCAAAACGTGTAGAAAACTCATTTTAGATGATAAAAAGTGAAACCAG
>NW_026054455.1:60000-62500 GCF_943734685.1 Anopheles coluzzii | reverse complement strand
AATACCACCTTGTGACGGGAAACATTGCTAGGAACCGATCGGCATCTCTGCGCGATTACTTGACGCACACCCAACTAAGTCAACTGTTGGACTTTTTCGTAATCACGGCGGGACACATTGAACGAGCTCTAACGGATCTCTGCACGCATGGAACATGGTGGCGGGAATCATTGCTAGAACCGAACGGCGCCTCTGCGCGATGTACAAACAAGCTCAACAGGAACCTCGTATCGGCTGCCGAGCCGGAGCTCGAACAACTTGGACTTTCACCTCTAATTTATATCAACTCACCACTCCCCGAGGGATCCGCAGAATTGCTTCTGGGTCCCGTATCGTTATTTGCGATTCGTGTTTGCATTACACTACATTGAACTATTCCAACTTGTTTATCCGCATGGCGAACATTTGCTGCATTGAACATTAAAGTTCCACTTCGCTCTCCCCTACGTGGGTCTGAGCTTCACTCTCAGGGAAAAAATATGCCACATTGGTTAGGGAAACCCGGTTTCATCACGCTATGTGCCCTGCACCACCAGCTTAGCGTGAATGCTTCGAGTTTCCCTAAGAAGTTCGATTGGTCTTGCAGAGTTTAAAGACAACGAAGCTTAGTTTCAAGCAATGATTTAATATACGCGTATTAAAAACCCTTAACTGTTACAACTTTTATGCTTGAAACCATCGCAACGAAGTCTTTGGGTCCGTAGACCCGTGATGTACTGCTCCAGGAAACGTTTTGAAAGAGTGGAAACTCAAAATCATAGGTTAAGATCATCGGCAGAACCCACCAGACACCACTTTTGCTTCATAAGTTCGGCCTATAGTCATATGACGATTTTCATCGGGGAGGGGACGTATGACCCAAACGGGGGCTTATATGACCCACGGACACTGCAAACCATGCTCCTACGACTAAATAGAGGTTAAAACTACGATTTGGTGAAATCTTCATTTTTGACCTCGGAGCAAGGTACCTTCCCTATAGTAGGCAATGAGTAAATGATCATAATCCCAGGAGGGCAAAAAATGGGAACCCGAGAGGAAAGCGCTGTTGGCGCGCCTAAACTAGTGGCCCGTAGAGTAAAAAGGGTACCCCCAACAAAGTTGTCGTTTCACTTCTGGTTGCACTTTTCATCATCTAGGGTGCGTTCCTGACACGTTTTGAGGGGTTTTAGCAAAAAAAAATTTTTCGACTACTCGAGCTCTCTGGCCCGTTCGGTGCACATTTTTGAAAAAAGCTAGGGAGCTGCCCCTAGGTTCGGGGTGTCACAAAATGTTGAAAAGTGGTCGAAAAACCACTATCCAGAATCGGATGTACAATCGTTAGGCGAACTTAAAATTGTTCTACGACACCCATCTGCGACGTTTAGTATTCGAGATATGGCCCGTCCTAGGTCTGACCGAGCAATTTTTGTTCCGCGCACTTTGTGCACCGTACACTTTGATGTTTGTATGAAAAAGTACCCAACCTAGGGACGCGTAGAGCAAATTTGTACCCCCGGGCATGTTGTCGATTGACATTCTGGTTGCACTTTTCATCATCTGGGGTGCGTTCCTGACACGTTTTGAGGGGTTTTAGCAAAAAAAAAATTTTCGACTACTCGAGCTCTCTGGCCCGTTCGGTGCACATTTTTGAAAAAAGCTAGGGAGCTGCCCCTAGGTTCGGGGTGTCACAAAATGTTGAAAAGTGGTCGAAAAACCACTATCCAGAATCGGATGTAGAATCGTTAGACGAACTTAAAATTGTTCTACGACACCCATCTGCGACGTTTAGTATTCGAGATATGGCCCGTCCTAGGTCTGACCGAGCAATTTTTGTTCCGCGCACTTTGTGCACCGTACACTTTGATGTTTGTATGAAAAAGTACCCTACCTAGGGACGCGTAGAGCAAATTTGTACCCCCGGGCATGTTGTCGATTGACATTCTGGTTGCACTTTTCATCATCTGGGGTGCGTTCCTGACACGTTTTGAGGGGTTTTAGCAAAAAAAAAATTTTCGACTACTCGAGCTCTCTGGCCCGTTCGGTGCACATTTTTGAAAAAAGCTAGGGAGCTGCCCCTAGGTTCGGGGTGTCACAAAATGTTGAAAAGTGGTCGAAAAACCACTATCCAGAATCGGATGTAGAATCGTTAGACGAACTTAAAATTGTTCTACGACACCCATCTGCGACGTTTAGTATTCGAGATATGGCCCGTCCTAGGTCTGACCGAGCAATTTTTGTTCCGCGCACTTTGTGCACCGTACACTTTGATGTTTGTACGAAAAAGTACCCTACCTAGGGACGCGTAGAGCAAATTTGTACCCCCGGGCATGTTGTCGATTGACATTCTGGTTGCACTTTTCATCATCTAGGGTGCGTTCCTGACACGTTTTTAGGGGTTTTAGCAAAAAAAAATTTTTCGACTGCTCGAGCTCTCTGGCCCGTTCGGTGCACATTTTTGAAAAAAGCTAGGGAGCTGCCCCTAGGTTCGGGGTGTCACAAAATGTTGAAAAGTGGTCGA
>NW_026054455.1:37500-50000 GCF_943734685.1 Anopheles coluzzii | reverse complement strand
CCGTGTTTCCGCCCCGTCCACAGGCGCACGTCTGGCACTTGTCGGTGGGCCCAACGTAAGTAGCGGCTGGTGTTATTCGCCGCCTCGTCGTCCCACTGTTGCTGCCACAGCTGCAGCGATGACTCATTTTCCTCCTGGCGAATCGCCTCTCGACTGCTGTCCGGGCTTAACTGCAGTCGGTTGTAGCAGCGGGCGTCTTCCTTCACCAGGAGGTGGTATGGCAGTTCTCCGGCTAAAACCACCGCTACCTCGCAGCTCGTGGAGTGGAAGGCGCTCGTGATGCCCTGGGCCAGGGGGCGCTGCACGCGATCCAATATCCGCCTGCACCACTGTAGGTCCGAGGCTTCCGCCCAGACGGGTGCGCCATAGCGGATAATGGACGCGGCCACTGCGGCGAGCAGCTTCCGCTTGCTCACTTGGGGGCCGCTGTGGTTGCGCATGACGACACGCAATGCTCGCACCACACGGAGGGCCTTGTCCGCGACCATCTCGACGTGTGGGCGCCACGACAGGTGGTCGTGTAGCATGACCCCCAAGTAGCGGATCGACCGCTTCGAGCGCACTTCCACTCCACAGATGTTCACAGGGATGTTTTTGTATCCGCTTCGCTTGCTCGACACCATCAGCAGCTCCGTCTTCTCCGGCGCCAGGGAGAGTTTGTGCCGCACCATCCAGCTGTTGACCGCTGCCACCGCTTCCTCCGCAATCGCTGCTGCGTGTTCAGGAGTTGTCCCCGCTGCCAGGATCGCAAGATCATCGGCGAATCCCACGATGGAGGCGCCCTCAGGGAGCTCTACGGCTAGCACACCGTCGTACATTATGTTCCACAGTGTGGGGCCCAAAATGGACCCCTGTGGAACACCTGCCGATACTCGGCGGGTAACCGGCCCGTCCGCCGTGTCGTACGTAAGCTCCCTGTCGGCGAAGTAGTCCTGCAGTATGCGGCACAACTGCACGGGGACTCCCTTCGCCTGGAGCGCCTCGGCGATGCTCTGCCAGCTAGCCGTGTTGAACGCGTTACGGACGTCCAGGGCCACAACCATGAGGCAGCGCCGGTCACGGTTGTTTGTCCTTCCAAAGGACTTCGCCCTTCGTCCCGCGTCCACGACCTGCTGGATGGCCTGCAGAGTCGATCGCCCTCGCCGGAATCCGAACTGCTGCTCAGACAGTTGCGGACTCTCTGGATCCTCGATGTATTCGTTGAGCCGGTTCAACAGCAGCCGCTCCAAAGCCTTGCCCGTATTGTCGAGCAGGCAAATCGGGCGGAAGGACGACGGCTCGCCCGGTGATTTGCCTGGCTTTGGCAGGAGCACCAGTCGCTGCTTTTTCCACGGCTGCGGAAAGCAGGACGTGTCCAGGCACTCCTGAAACACCCGGCGGAAGGGCTCCGGTTGCTGCCTGAGAGCAACCGTAAGGGCGGCGTTCGGTACTCCATCAAGCCCAGGAGCCTTCCGCGGGTGCATACTGGCTGCTATATTCTCCAGCTCGGTCAGGCCGATCGATCGGAGCGGCGCCATGTTGCCAACTCGGAGATCGGGCCACTCTACCGGCGGATGAACCGGGAACAAGGCGTCGACAATTCGCCGCAGTTCTGCTGGATCGCGTTCCGGGGCTGAGCGGGCCGCCTGGAACCAGTGGAAGACCTTCCGGAAAAAGTTTCCGGTTTCATCCTCCCTGATCGACAGCAAGAACCGGTCGAACGCCTCGTTCTTGCTCACACGAATAGCCTTCCGAAGGCTCTCCCTGGCAGCTTCGAGTTCCGTTTGGAGCTGTTCGTTGGGCGGAATGGTCCTCATCGCCATTTGCTCCTTTCTGGAGAGTTCTTCGATCATCGTCTGGATCGCCGGAGTCCACCAGTAAGCTGGCCGACCTGTGTGGTCCTGCGCTGGGAAGACCCGCGACATCGTCTCGTCGCAGACGCTGGTCAGCGACTCGACCAAGCTTTCGACGCTGTTAGCTTGACGGGCGAACCCAGTCATGGCCAGCGCTTTCCCGAAAAGCTGGGAGTCAAACTGACTGGTCTTCCAGCGCGTACCGGCATTGCTTACGCGGGCCGGGCGCTGTCCACGCCGTGCTGCCCGATCCCTCGATGATGGTGGACTCACGCCAACCTCGTACCGGACGTAACGGTGATCACTGAGCGTTACCACGTCGGGAACGCGCCAGCCTCGGGCGCTGTCCTCGCGCGGGTCGAGACGGCTGATCACACTACTGGCGAACGTAACGTCCGGTCGGCTGGGCGGAAACCGAGTTGTGTCCGCTCGGTTCCCCTTGAACGTTGGCAGACAGTCTGCCTTGTTCAGTAGCACCAGCCCGAGGTTGTCCGCCAACTGGAGAAGCTCCAAGCCCTTCGGGCAAGTCCTGCTGCTTCCCCAGTCCAGGTGCATGGCGTTGAAATCGCCGGCCAGGAGAACCCGGCTGCACCCGCGGACGATCAGGTCGATCTTTTCCATTATGCTCCGGAACTCTGGGACTCCTGTCTGCGGCGACACATAGCAGCTCACCACAGCGATTCCACCGACGTCGGCCGCAACCACACCGAGGGTCTGACGGTGCCTGATACGCTGTATCGGCAGCCGGTTGCCGTTGACGACGATGGCAACCGTCTTACTCTCGTCCGTTACCCAATTGCCGTTATTGCGCGGTACGCAATAGGGCTCGGACAAGAGCAGAACGTCAAGACCCTCGGTGGTCAACACATGCAACGCCAGGTCCTGGGCGTTCTCGCAATGGTTGGCGTTGAACTGCAGGACGTTCAACATTGTGGTTGCGGGCCTGGGCACATGGGGGCGGCGATGCGATGTGGGCCGCCACAAACGATGCACTTCGGATCGCAGGTGCATGATGCCGCGCGATGATCCGTGGCTCCGCAGCGCAGGCATAGGCCGGAACGATCCACGCCGGCGCAGTCTGCAGTGGTGTGTCCACGCTCCAAGCAGCGGAAACAGCGAACCGCGCTTCGCTGCTGTTTTGGCGCGCTGCGCACCAGGCACGCCGAGTATCCAACAAGGATACGTTTGTCCGCCAGAAGGTCAGCGTCCCTCCGTGGAAGACGGACACGGGCACGCTGCGTCCCATCACGACGCTCCCACAAGGACGTGGTTGCTGCAACTACTGTGCGTTCCAGCGCCCGCTGCAGACCGCGTTCCACATCCTCTTTTGTGGCCAACATGTCGATGCCGGTAATCATCACCTCGGCCATCTCCGTGATGATCCGGCCAGTGGCCAAATCACCGACCTCCTCCTGGATGCGCTGCAGCAGCACAGCGGCGTCTGCATCCTGATTAAGCGAGAGACGAAGGAAGTCGCGTGACGTGCGGTAGCCCTGCTTGACTCCCTTGTTCTCGTCGGCCAGTCGCGGATTTAGCCGTATCTTCTCAAACAGCGCCTTGTACGAGCATCCCTCGGCCGGCTCAAAGATGAGCTGGTCCTGCCGAGGGCGTGCTGGACGCTGGCGCTCCTGGCGCAACTGCTCACTGCGCTGCGCCTGTACAGCAGTTGGCCGCTGCTGGTGTTGTTGCTGCTGCTGTTGTTGCTGCCGACGCTGTTGCTGCTGCTGCGTGCCGGCGACCGCCTGTCGCTGTGGTTGCCGCTGCTGCTGCTGTTGTTGTTGCTGCTGCTGGTGTTCCTGCTGCTGCTGCTGCTGGGGGGGCTGGCGGGGTTTCCCCTTAGCCATGCCACGATATTTGCGGCGGACGACCTCAGCGAAGCTGGGCTGCTCCACTTGCCGAATGCCTTCTCCTGTTGGCGCCTGGGGGGCCGGGAGCGTTACCGCCGCTGTCCCTGACGGACGCAAGCTCCACTTCTTGTGGTGCCCTTCCGTCAATTCCTTTAAGTTTCAACTTTGCAACCATACTTCCCCCGGAACCCGATTTTGGTTTCCCGGAAGCTACTGAGAGCACCGAAGGTAGGTAGCGTCTCCCAATTGCTAATTGGCATCGTTTACGGTTAGAACTAGGGCGGTATCTAATCGCCTTCGATCCTCTAACTTTCGTTCTTGATTAATGAAAGCATCCTTGGCAAACGCTTTCGCTTCTGTGGGTCCTACGACGGTCTACGAATTTCACCTCTCGCGCCGTAATACCAATGCCCCCGACTACTTCTGTTAATCATTACCTCTTGGTCTATTACAAACCAACGAAACCACTCAGACCGAGGTCATGTTCCATTATTCCATGCAAAATTATTCTCGGCCAACGCCGGCCCCGGAGGACCGGACGCTTTGAACTAGCCTGCTTTGAGCACTCTAATTTGTTCAAGGTAAACGAGAGTTCCCGGGCACCATGAAGCTGGGTCGAACAAGACCTTGACCGACGAGGTCGCGGCGACAAGTCCTGACCCGTCACGGAGTAGAACGCCCAGGTACACCATTGTGAGTCGCAGCCGCGAGCGCGTACACGGACGGTCCCAACCGAGAGGCCGGGCGCCCGCGACGGACGCGAGTCTGGACGGGGTATCAACTTCGAACGTTTTAACCGCAACAACTTTAATATACGCTAGTGGAGCTGGAATTACCGCGGCTGCTGGCACCAGACTTGCCCTCCACTTGATCCTTGCAAAAGGATTTATGCTCAACTCATTCCAATTATGGACCATCGTTAGAGAGGTCCATATTGTTATTTCTCGTCACTACCTCCCCGTGCCGGGATTGGGTAATTTACGCGCCTGCTGCCTTCCTTGGATGTGGTAGCCATTTCTCAGGCTCCCTCTCCGGAATCGAACCCTGATTCCCCGTTACCCGTCGCAACCATGGTAGTCCTCTACACTACCATCAATAGTTGATAGGGCAGACATTTGAAAGATCTGTCGTCAGTCGCAAGCGACCGTACGATCGGCATCCTTATCCAGATTTCAACTCAAAGCGCCCGGAGGCGATTGGTTTAACTAATAAGTGCACCAGTTCCGCCGACCCGGAGGCCAACAGTCCCGGCATAATGCATGTATTAGCTCTGGCTTTTCCACAGTTATCCAAGTAACTGTTTGGATGAGGATCTTGTAAATTATAGCTGTTATACTGAGCCTTATGCGGTTTCACTTTCTAGGAAGCTTGTACTTAGACATGCATGGCTTAACCTTTGAGACGAGCGTATATCACTGGTAGGATCAACCAGAATTCGAGTCAATTGCTTGAACACGAACTACACTCTTGATCACGCGAGGCGCAAGTCCCCCGTGACCACCGAGATTTGTTCTGCGACGCCAGAGCGTCCGTTGGCGCCACTCGATAGACTGCACAAGCAGGCAACGTCGGATGCATTGCACACGGCTAGCGGATCTCTCTGCACTGCGTCGGGTGTCCCAACGTATGTCTGGAGACATTGCTATGCCGGTACGGCACTCTGCGCACTCTTTCTTGTCCTCTTCGAGCGACGGGCCTCTAAGCGGGGTTGTATGCCGGTACGACACATCGACTGGTACATTGCACGCACTAACGATCTCTCTGCACTGCATGGAACTCATTCGTAACCACCGTGACGGGAGACTTTGCTAGTACGCACGATACTCTGCGCATGTGTACATGTTTTACAACCCAGCCAACTTGAGCACCTAGGGGAAGTTGTGATGCCATCTGAACACCCACCGACTGATGCATTGAACGGCTAAAGTTGACCTTCAATCCGAACTGGCACTCTGCGGCGTGGAGGCAGTTGCGCGACCACTCCTATCCCAAACCAACAAAGCAAGGTGTATCCTACGTGCTCGGTACAAGCACACCACGACGGGACACATTGAACGGTTCAGCGATCTCTCTGCACTAGTGGAAGAACTCCAACGTGATACGGGAGACTTTGCTACAGCGGCTTCTCTGCACTTCTGGGCTACCACCTTGTGACGGGAGACATTGCTAGCGGTCACTCTGCACTAGTGATGGTACACCACCGTGATACGGGAGACATTGCTAACGGCCACTCTGCACAGGTGCCAATACCACCTTGTGACGGGAAACATTGCTAGGCACCGATCGGCATCTCTGCGCGATTACTTGACGCACACCCAACTAAGTCAACTGTTGGACTTTTTCGTAATCACGGCGGGACACATTGAACGAGCTCTAACGGATCTCTGCACGCATGGAACATGGTGGCGGGAATCATTGCTAGAACCGAACGGCGCCTCTGCGCGATGTACAAACAAGCTCAACAGGAACCTCGTATCGGCTGCCGAGCCGGAGCCCGAACAACTTGGATTTTCACCTCTAATTTATATCAACTCACCACTCCCCGAGGGAACCGCAGAATTGCTTCTGGGTCCCGTATCGTTATTTGCGATTCGTGTTTGCATTACACTACATTGAACTATTCCAACTTGTTTATCCGCATGGCGAACATTTGCTGCATTGAACATTAAAGTTCCACTTCGCTCTCCCCTACGTGGGTCTGAGCTTCACTCTCAGGGAAAAAATATGCCACATTGGTTAGGGAAACCCGGTTTCATCACGCTATGTGCCCTGCACCACCAGCTTAGCGTGAATGCTTCGAGTTTCCCTAAGAAGTTCGATTGGTCTTGCAGAGTTTAAAGACAACGAAGCTTAGTTTCAAGCAATGATATAATATACGCGTATTAAAAACCCTTAACTGTTACAACTTTTATGCTTGAAACCATCGCAACGAAGTCTTTGGGTCCGTAGACCCGTGATGTACTGCTCCAGGAAACGTTTTGAAAGAGTGGAAACTCAAAATCATAGGTTAAGATCATCGGCAGAACCCACCAGACACCACTTTTGCTTCATAAGTTCGGCCTATAGTCATATGACGATTTTCATCGGGGAGGGGACGTATGACCCAAACGGGGGCTTATATGACCCACGGACACTGCAAACCATGCTCCTACGACTAAATAGAGGTTAAAACTACGATTTGGTGAAATCTTCATTTTTGACCTCGGAGCAAGGTACCTTCCCTATAGTAGGCAATGAGTAAATGATCATAATCCCAGGAGGGCAAAAAATGGGAACCCGAGAGGAAAGCGCTGTTGGCGCGCCTAAGCTAGTGGCCCGTAGAGTAAAAAGGGTACCCCCAACAAAGTTGTCGTTTCACGTTCTGGTTTCACTTTTCATCATCTAGGGTGCGTTCCTGACACGTTTTGAGGGGTTTTAGCAAAAAAAAATTTTTCGACTACTCGAGCTCTCTGGCCCGTTCGGTGCACATTTTTGAAAAAAGCTAGGGAGCTGCCCCTAGGTTCGGGGTGTCACAAAATGTTGAAAAGTGGTCGAAAAACCACTATCCAGAATCGGATGTAGAATCGTTAGACGAACTTAAAATTGTTCTACGACACCCATCGGCGACGTTTAGTATTCGAGATATAGCACTTTGTAGGTCTGACCGAGCAATTTTTGTTCCGCGCACTTTGTGCACCGTACACTTTGATGTTTGTATGAAAAAGTACCCTACCTAGGGACGCGTAGAGCAAATTTGTACCCCCGGGCATGTTGTCGATTGACGTTCTGGTTGCACTTTTCATCATCTAGGGTGCGTTCCTGACACGTTTTGAGGGGTTTTAGCAAAAAAAAATTTTTCGACTACTCGAGCTCTCTGGCCCGTTCGGTGCACATTTTTGAAAAAAGCTAGGGAGCTGCCCCTAGGGTCGGGGTGTCACAAAATGTTGAAAAGTGGTCGAAAAACCACTATCCAGAATCGGATGTAGAATCGTTAGACGAACTTAAAATTGTTCTACGACACCCATCTGCGACGTTTAGTATTCGAGATATAGCACTTTGTAGGTCTGACCGAGCAATTTTTGTTCCGCGCACTTTGTGCACCGTACACTTTGATGTTTGTATGAAAAAGTACCCTACCTAGGGACGCGTAGAGCAAATTTGTACCCCCGGGCATGTTGTCGATTGACGTTCTGGTTGCACTTTTCATCATCTAGGGTGCGTTCCTGACACGTTTTGAGGGGTTTTAGCAAAAAAAAATTTTTCGACTACTCGAGCTCTCTGGCCCGTTCGGTGCACATTTTTGAAAAAAGCTAGGGAGCTGCCCCTAGGTTCGGGGTGTCACAAAATGTTGAAAAGTGGTCGAAAAACCACTATCCAGAATCGGATGTAGAATCATTAGACGAACTTAAAATTGTTCTACGACACCCATCTGCGACGTTTAGTATTCGAGTTATGGCCCGTCCTAGGTCTGACCGAGCAATTTTTGTTCCGCGCACTTTGTGCACCGTACACTTTGATGTTTGTATGAAAAAGTACCCTACCTAGGGACGCGTAGAGCAAATTTGTACCCCCGGGCATGTTGTCGATTGACATTCTGGTTGCACTTTTCATCATCTAGGGTGCGTTCCTGACACGTTTTGAGGGGTTTTAGCAAAAAAAAATTTTCGACTACTCGAGCTCTCTGGCCCGTTCGGTGCACATTTTTGAAAAAAGCTAGGGAGCTGCCCCTAGGTTCGGGGTGTCACAAAATGTTGAAAAGTGGTCGAAAAACCACTATCCAGAATCGGATGTAGAATCGTTAGACGAACTTAAAATTGTTCTACGACACCCATCTGCGACGTTTAGTATTCGAGATATGGCCCGTCCTAGGTCTGACCGAGCAATTTTTGTTCCGCGCACTGTGTGCACCGTACACTTTGATGTTTGTATGAAAAAGTACCCTACCTAGGGACGCGTAGAGCAAATTTGTACCCCCGGGCATGTTGTCGATTGACATTCTGGTTGCACTTTTCATCATCTAGGGTGCGTTCCTGACACGTTTTGAGGGGTTTTAGCAAAAAAAAATTTTTCGACTACTCGAGCTCTCTGGCCCGTTCGGTGCACATTTTTGAAAAAAGCTAGGGAGCTGCCCCTAGGTTCGGGGTGTCACAAAATGTTGAAAAGTGGTCGAAAAACCACTATCCAGAATCGGATGTAGAATCGTTAGACGAACTTAAAATTGTTCTACGACACCCATCTGCGACGTTTAGTATTCGAGATATAGCACTTTGTAGGTCTGACCGAGCAATTTTTGTTCCGCGCACTTTGTGCACCGTACACTTTGATGTTTGTATGAAAAAGTACCCTACCTAGGGACGCGTAGAGCAAATTTGTACCCCCGGGCATGTTGTCGATTGACGTTCTGGTTGCACTTTTCATCATCTAGGGTGCGTTCCTGACACGTTTTGAGGGGTTTTAGCAAAAAAAAATTTTTCGACTACTCGAGCTCTCTGGCCCGTTCGGTGCACATTTTTGAAAAAAGCTAGGGAGCTGCCCCTAGGTTCGGGGTGTCACAAAATGTTGAAAAGTGGTCGAAAAACCACTATCCAGAATCGGATGTAGAATCGTTAGACGAACTTAAAATTGTTCTACGACACCCATCTGCGACGTTTAGTATTCGAGATATAGCACTTTGTAGGTCTGACCGAGCAATTTTTGTTCCGCGCACTTTGTGCACCGTACACTTTGATGTTTGTATGAAAAAGTACCCTACCTAGGGACGCGTAGAGCAAATTTGTACCCCCGGGCATGTTGTCGATTGACGTTCTGGTTGCACTTTTCATCATCTAGGGTGCGTTCCTGACACGTTTTGAGGGGTTTTAGCAAAAAAAAATTTTTCGACTACTCGAGCTCTCTGGCCCGTTCGGTGCACATTTTTGAAAAAAGCTAGGGAGCTGCCCCTAGGTTCGGGGTGTCACAAAATGTTGAAAAGTGGTCGAAAAACCACTATCCAGAATCGGATGTAGAATCGTTAGACGAACTTAAAATTGTTCTACGACACCCATCTGCGACGTTTAGTATTCGAGATATGGCCCGTCCTAGGTCTGACCGAGCAATTTTTGTTCCGCGCACTGTGTGCACCGTACACTTTGATGTTTGTATGAAAAAGTACCCTACCTAGGGACGCGTAGAGCAAATTTGTACCCCCGGGCATGTTGTCGATTGACATTCTGGTTGCACTTTTCATCATCTAGGGTGCGTTCCTGACACGTTTTGAGGGGTTTTAGCAAAAAAAAAAATTTTCGACTACTCGAGCTCTCTGGCCCGTTCGGTGCACATTTTTGAAAAAAGCTAGGGAGCTGCCCCTAGGTTCGGGGTGTCACAAAATGTTGAAAAGTGGTCGAAAAACCACTATCCAGAATCGGATGTAGAATCGTTAGACGAACTTAAAATTGTTCTACGACACCCATCTGCGACGTTTAGTATTCGAGATATAGCACTTTGTAGGTCTGACCGAGCAATTTTGTACTGAAATGTATGGTGAACATGTAATTCATTAAATAACATTGACTTGCATCGTGCCCTACTTCATCGGCACAGCTGTTATTGACTATCTTTAGTGGAAATGGATTGAGTTTGACCATTTTAAGCCCATTTCCTATGCCGTGCACCAACATTGTGTACCGATCAGGGAAAGTACGCTACGTACGCGTTCATGGATGTCGATGTTGGTACAAGTTGCCTTTCGGGATAGCCGTGCACCAAAACTGTGTACCGATCAGGGAAAGTACAAGACGGAGGGTGCAGCTCGAGCGTACGCGTTCATAGATGTCGATGTTGGTACACTTGCACCAAAATTGTGTACCAATCAGGGAAAGTACAACACGGAGGGCGCAGCCCGGGCGTACGCAATCATGGATGTCCATGTTGATACAATCTACGTGTACGTACCTAGTTTTTGTAGGAAAAGTTGCAATTAAGTGCTTGCATGCTTAAAATGCTCATCTCAACCGGTCACCTTTTGGCCTGCCCTTTTATAACAGAAACCTAGAAAGATACTCGAGATTTTTGTGTTTTTCCATTCGCCCGGGACGACGAAATGAGCTATGTGCACATCGTGCAGAAAATTGTCTTCGCCACGCATGTTTTTGTCCATCCACTCATATAATCACCCGCATTTGTGTTCAACACGGACGGCGCAGCCCGAGCGAACGCGTTAATGTTTATGTTTGTACACACTGCTTGTACGATTCTAGGATTTGGTAATTGCGTCACAGTGCCCGACCGTCGCGGACACCATTCTTGGACAGAAGTCCTAGTACGTAGAGTACTTTCCCTAGGTATGTGCTCGTTCGTGACTATCGTTGCGTGCTTACGGACACGCTTGGGTATGTTTACCATACAAGGTTTACTAGGGAAACCTGGGAAGGACGCTTGCCCTCCCGTCGCGGACACCATTCTTGGAAAGAAGTCCTAGTACGTAGCGTTCCTTATTTTACTTGATCAGTTTGTAATGCATTCGCTTTGTTCCATCGACTTCTGCTACTGCTCACTAAGGGGTGTTCGTTTGCGATGTGTACGATAAGCAACTGTCTATCGTAACCAGCAGTTAATCAACACTTTTTACCCAAGTCATAGCAACATAGAGTACTTTTCCTAATCGGTACACAATTTTGGTGCACCTCTAACCTCGCCGGCACTTTATCGTTACGTTTTGTGCACAACCTAGGGACGTGGTGTAAGTTTCATGATTTTTATGTTTGATTTGGTTTATTATGATTGAAAAATACGCTACGTCCCAGAACTTGGAGCTCGACTACTTCCTCCATGTGGCGAAAAAAGTTACTGGGCAACGCCTAGCTTATGCCCCATTTGTACTTCAATTTTCATTATCAGGTTTGAAAAATACGCTAAGTCCCAGAAATCTGAACTCGAATACTTTTGCCACGTGGCGCCAAAAGCTACTGAAAAACGCCTAGCCTTTTACCCATTTATAATTTAGTTTTCGTTATAAGTTTTGAACAATACGCAAAGTTCCAAGAATCTGAACTCGAGTACTTTTTACATGTGCCGCCAAAAGCTACTGAGCAACGCCTAGGTTGATACATTTTTGGTACATGGAGTGTATGCATGCAGGCGTACTGCCGTGCTAGACCGGAAAATCGATCTTGCTACTAGAACGTAAAGTAATTCCCCTAGATAGGTGCTTTTGCATGCCTCTGATCGACGACCATGCAACGTGCGACACGCGTAGCTAGGCTTCCCCAAACAAATTTCCTAGAATAGCACCAAATTGCACACTTTCAGGGGTATATTTTGGTACCGTGTACCGTGCATGGTACAAGTATCAGTAGCTCGTGCAATTTATTTTGCATCGTGTTGCGGTTGCTGGTGCGTCGGGATAGGAGTGTTTCGAGACTTTCGCCAAGCGTTGGTGCCATTTGGTGGATAATTAATGTTCTAGCCACAATAAACGTGCCACATAATGCCAATAAGGAAAAAGCCGATTTCTAGGAACTTCCAGTCAGAATGTTTGCCATCAGCGCTTTCCTGTCGAGTTCAGGATCTGGGACTTAGCGTTTTTTTTCCACGATCCAATCCAACGACCAGATCGTGAATAAACAATACATACAACAGTGCATCCCTTTAAAGTAGGAAAAAGCCGAATTCTAGGGAGCTCCAGTCCAAAAGGTTGTCATCAGCGCTCTCCTCTCGAGTTCAAGATTTGGGACTTAGCGTTTTTTTCGCGATCCAGCCAAAAGACCAGATCGTGAAATAAACAATTAATATAACTGTACTAGTACATCCCTTCAACTGAAGCAAGTGCACCATACATGACCCGTACGCCAATCATCCATGCACA
>NW_026054455.1:25000-27500 GCF_943734685.1 Anopheles coluzzii | reverse complement strand
TTTGTACCCCCGGGCATGTTGTCGATTGACGTTCTGGTTGCACTTTTCATCATCTAGGGTGCGTTCCTGACACGTTTTGAGGGGTTTTAGCAAAAAAAAAATTTTCGACTACTCGAGCTCTCTGGCCCGTTCGGTGCACATTTTTGAAAAAAGCTAGGGAGCTGCCCCTAGGTTCGGGGTGTCACAAAATGTTGAAAAGTGGTCGAAAAACCACTATCCAGAATCGGATGTAGAATCGTTAGACGAACTTAAAATTGTTCTACGACACCCATCTGCGACGTTTAGTATTCGAGATATGGCCCGTCCTAGGTCTGACCGAGCAATTTTTGTTCCGCGCACTGTGTGCACCGTACACTTTGATGTTTGTATGAAAAAGTACCCTACCTAGGGACGCGTAGAGCAAATTTGTACCCCCGGGAATGTTGTCGATTGACATTCTGGTTGCACTTTTCATCATCTAGGGTGCGTTCCTGACACGTTTTTAGGGGTTTTAGCAAAAAAAAATTTTTCGACTACTCGAGCTCTCTGGCCCGTTCGGTGCACATTTTTGAAAAAAGCTAGGGAGCTGCCCCTAGGTTCGGGGTGTCACAAAATGTTGAAAAGTGGTCGAAAAACCACTATCCAGAATCGGATGTAGAATCGTTAGACGAACTTAAAATTGTTCTACGACACCCATCTGCGACGTTTAGTATTCGAGATATGGCCCGTCCTAGGTCTGACCGAGCAATTTTTGTTCCGCGCACTGTGTGCACCGTACACTTTGATGTTTGTATGAAAAAGTACCCTACCTAGGGACGCGTAGAGCAAATTTGTACCCCCGGGAATGTTGTCGATTGACATTCTGGTTGCACTTTTCATCATCTAGGGTGCGTTCCTGACACGTTTTTAGGGGTTTTAGCAAAAAAAAATTTTTCGACTACTCGAGCTCTCTGGCCCGTTCGGTGCACATTTTTGAAAAAAGCTAGGGAGCTGCCCCTAGGTTCGGGGTGTCACAAAATGTTGAAAAGTGGTCGAAAAACCACTATCCAGAATCGGATGTAGAATCGTTAGACGAACTTAAAATTGTTCTACGACACCCATCTGCGACGTTTAGTATTCGAGATATGGCCCGTCCTAGGTCTGACCGAGCAATTTTTGTTCCGCGCACTTTGTGCACCGTACACTTTGATGTTTGTATGAAAAAGTACCCTACCTAGGGACGCGTAGAGCAAATTTGTACCCCCGGGCATGTTGTCGATTGACGTTCTGGTTGCACTTTTCATCATCTAGGGTGCGTTCCTGACACGTTTTGAGGGGTTTTAGCAAAAAAAAAATTTTCGACTACTCGAGCTCTCTGGCCCGTTCGGTGCACATTTTTGAAAAAAGCTAGGGAGCTGCCCCTAGGTTCGGGGTGTCACAAAATGTTGAAAAGTGGTCGAAAAACCACTATCCAGAATCGGATGTAGAATCGTTAGACGAACTTAAAATTGTTCTACGACACCCATCTGCGACGTTTAGTATTCGAGATATGGCCCGTCCTAGGTCTGACCGAGCAATTTTTGTTCCGCGCACTGTGTGCACCGTACACTTTGATGTTTGTATGAAAAAGTACCCTACCTAGGGACGCGTAGAGCAAATTTGTACCCCCGGGCATGTTGTCGATTGACATTCTGGTTGCACTTTTCATCATCTAGGGTGCGTTCCTGACACGTTTTGAGGGGTTTTAGCAAAAAAAAAAATTTTCGACTACTCGAGCTCTCTGGCCCGTTCGGTGCACATTTTTGAAAAAAGCTAGGGAGCTGCCCCTAGGTTCGGGGTGTCACAAAATGTTGAAAAGTGGTCGAAAAACCACTATCCAGAATCGGATGTAGAATCGTTAGACGAACTTAAAATTGTTCTACGACACCCATCTGCGACGTTTAGTATTCGAGATATAGCACTTTGTAGGTCTGACCGAGCAATTTTGTACTGAAATGTATGGTGAACATGTAATTCATTAAATAACATTGACTTGCATCGTGCCCTACTTCATCGGCACAGCTGTTATTGACTATCTTTAGTGGAAATGGATTGAGTTTGACCATTTTAAGCCCATTTCCTATGCCGTGCACCAACATTGTGTACCGATCAGGGAAAGTACGCTACGTACGCGTTCATGGATGTCGATGTTGGTACAAGTTGCCTTTCGGGATAGCCGTGCACCAAAACTGTGTACCGATCAGGGAAAGTACAAGACGGAGGGTGCAGCTCGAGCGTACGCGTTCATAGATGTCGATGTTGGTACACTTGCACCAAAATTGTGTACCAATCAGGGAAAGTACAACACGGAGGGCGCAGCCCGGGCGTACGCAATCATGGATGTCCATGTTGATACAATCTACGTGTACGTACCTAGTTTTTGTAGGAAAAGTTGCAATTAAGTGCTTGCATGCTTAAAATGCTCATCTCAACCGGTCACCTTTTGGCCTGCCCTTTTATAACAGAAACCTAGAAAGATACTCGAGATTTTTGTGTTTTTCCA
>NW_026054455.1:17500-20000 GCF_943734685.1 Anopheles coluzzii | reverse complement strand
GGCAT
The DNA here is from genome assembly GCF_943734685.1 of Anopheles coluzzii. Lineage (NCBI taxonomy): Eukaryota > Metazoa > Arthropoda > Insecta > Diptera > Culicidae > Anopheles > Anopheles coluzzii. Next base: position 19,995 of record NW_026054455.1, on the reverse strand, counting down.
CATAAGACACGGTCTGGAAGGCGCTGGCGACTCGGAGAGCCCCCGGTCGATGCGCCCTTTGGACCGATTTGCGATGGGTTTCCTTGTCGAGCACCCATCGCCCCCAGGTGGCAACTCCGTATCGGATGATACTGTTGCCGACGTTTACGAGCTGTCTCCTACTGCGGCTCTTAGGACCACGCTTATTCGGCATTAGGCAGGTCAAGGCGTTCGTAATCCGTGAAGCCTTATTGACCACCTTCTCCAGATGCCGGCTGTGGTGCTGTTTGCGGCAGAGGTCCACTCCCAGGTACTTCAGCGTTTCCGTGGATTGGATCGAGTGACCGCCCGCTTGAAGCTCTGCGAGCTGCGGGACATGATGGGTACAAAAGATCATGAACCCGGTCTTTTGGTGGGCAAGTTCCAAACCGACTCCTTGCAGCCACCGCTCGATCCTCTCCAGGTTAGCCGTTGCTAATGCGCTGACCTGTTCCGTGGTCCTTCCCAAAAATGTGAAGGCCACGTCGTCAGCGAACCCGATGATGTCCGCTCGTAGTCCTTCGAGCGGCAAGCGGAGTAGGTCGTCGTACATGACGTTCCAAAGTGTTGGTCCTAGAACCGAACCCTGAGGAACGCCAGCAGATACAGTCCTCGACACTACTCCTTCATCCGTATCATAGTGGAGCGTTCGGCCAATGAAATAGTTCCGCAGCAACGCCTGCAAATAAGGCGGAGTGTTTTTACGCTGCAGAGCTTGGCCGATCGCTGTCCAGTTTGCCGAGTTAAAGGCATTCCGGACGTCCACCGTTACCACCGCACAGAGACGATCCCCCTTTCGCTTTTTGTCTAGAGCGACTTTACCATTGTCCATCACCCGAGTGATGGCATCAACGGTTGAACGCCCTTTACGGAAACCGTACTGGGCGTCCGAAAGTCCCCCGGTCGACTCCAGATGGGTTGTCAGCCTCCGCTGAATCAACCGCTCTAAAATTTTCCCCAGCACACTCAGCAAACAAATTGGCCGGTATGACGAGGGCTCCCCAGGTGGTTTTCCCGACTTGGTAAGCAGCACCAGTTGTTGCCGCTTCCATGCGTCGGGAAAAGTGCCTGCCTCCAGTAGCTGCTTGTAGCTTTTGGCAAAAACTTCCGGAAAAGCCAGAATTGCCGCAGCTGCAGCCATATTTGGAATATTGTCGTCCCCCGGAGCTTTCTTGGGGTTGAGTGAGCGGGCAATTTCCTTCAACTCTTCCGCCAACTCCTCCTCCGAGACCGGATCCTGTGGATCCTCACCTACTTCCGTCTCGGGCCACTCCATCGGGGGACGATCGGGAAAGAGCTCATTCACGATGAACTGGAGCTTGTTGGCATCCCGTTCCATCGGAACCCGAGCTCCTTCCCACTGCTGCTTGCGGATTTGGTAAGCAGGGCCAAAGCCGTGCGGTTCCAATTGTTCCGGCAGATCCTGCTTGTGTTGGTCCTTGCTGAGCTTGATGGCCCGTTCCAGGGCAGCGCGTGCGTCCGACTTCATTTGACGCCTTTCCTCGCGCTGCTCCTCGGTCCGGGCCCGGTTGAACCGCCGTTTCATTCCGTGATAATGGCTGCGCAACCGATCAATCTCGGACGTCCACCAATAAACTGGCCGCCGGCCCTGTCGCCTTGGGGGTTGCCTAGGCATGGTGCCATCACAGGCCACCGTGATGGCCTGGGTAAGCTCCTCTGGCGTAGCAACATGCCCAAAAATGTCCTGGTCCCTCAAGATTTCAACGAACAAATCCTTGTCGAAGAATCTTGTGGACCACCTTCCCCCATTCGCTGCTGAGTGTACCTCGTTGTTGGCGCGCTGCCTCGGAACCCTGCCGACCACAAACTTGATAGTATTGTGGTCACTTGGGGTTTCGTCACACACGCGCCAATTGTTGTCCCCTACCAAGGAGGGGCTGCAAAAGGATACGTCCACGATGGAGTTGCGACCATTTGCCCCAATCCAAGTGCTCTGGTTGCCCTGGTTCAGGAGAACCAATCCCAGAGCAGCCGCCGCATCCATCACAACTCCCCCCCTAGATACCCTTTCCCCGTCGTTTGGCCTCCGCTCCATCCCCCATGCACCTGACCAGGCGTTTACATCACCCCCGATCACGGTGTCCCGATTCCGTGGAAGTACAGACACGATTTCGGTCCATTTGCGTTTGTACTCCTCGACAGTCAAATCGGAACCCACGGGTGGTAGGTAGACAGAACAAAAAACGATTCCCCGCATCTCGACCACAACGAAGTCCTCGCGTTGGTTGTCAATGATGCGCTGAAAAGGATAGTCCCCAACTGATACCACTGCTACCCGACCAGTGGTATCGGTAACCCAATTGCTGTTATTATTCGGCACCCAATAGGGGTCCGAGATAATCAGAATATCACAACCCTCGGCACGAGCACTTTGCAAAAGCAAGTCTTGTGCCGTTTGGTCATGATTGAGGTTCTGTTGGAACACTCTAATCATGACTGGGCTGTGGGGTTACCTT
>NW_026054455.1:7500-10000 GCF_943734685.1 Anopheles coluzzii | reverse complement strand
CACTCTGCGGCGTGGAGGCAGTTGCGCGACCACTCCTATCCCAAACCAACAAAGCAAGGTGTATCCTACGTGCTCGGTACAAGCACACCACGACGGGACACATTGAACGGTTCAGCGATCTCTCTGCACTAGTGGAAGAACTCCAACGTGATACGGGAGACTTTGCTACAGCGGCTTCTCTGCACTTCTGGGCTACCACCTTGTGACGGGAGACATTGCTAGCGGTCACTCTGCACTAGTGATGGTACACCACCGTGATACGGGAGACATTGCTAACGGCCACTCTGCACAGGTGCCAATACCACCTTGTGACGGGAAACATTGCTAGGAACCGATCGGCATCTCTGCGCGATTACTTGACGCACACCCAACTAAGTCAACTGTTGGACTTTTTCGTAATCACGGCGGGACACATTGAACGAGCTCTAACGGATCTCTGCACGCATGGAACATGGTGGCGGGAATCATTGCTAGAACCGAACGGCGCCTCTGCGCGATGTACAAACAAGCTCAACAGGAACCTCGTATCGGCTGCCGAGCCGGAGCTCGAACAACTTGGACTTTCACCTCTAATTTATATCAACTCACCACTCCCCGAGGGATCCGCAGAATTGCTTCTGGGTCCCGTATCGTTATTTGCGATTCGTGTTTGCATTACACTACATTGAACTATTCCAACTTGTTTATCCGCATGGCGAACATTTGCTGCATTGAACATTAAAGTTCCACTTCGCTCTCCCCTACGTGGGTCTGAGCTTCACTCTCAGGGAAAAAATATGCCACATTGGTTAGGGAAACCCGGTTTCATCACGCTATGTGCCCTGCACCACCAGCTTAGCGTGAATGCTTCGAGTTTCCCTAAGAAGTTCGATTGGTCTTGCAGAGTTTAAAGACAACGAAGCTTAGTTTCAAGCAATGATTTAATATACGCGTATTAAAAACCCTTAACTGTTACAACTTTTATGCTTGAAACCATCGCAACGAAGTCTTTGGGTCCGTAGACCCGTGATGTACTGCTCCAGGAAACGTTTTGAAAGAGTGGAAACTCAAAATCATAGGTTAAGATCATCGGCAGAACCCACCAGACACCACTTTTGCTTCATAAGTTCGGCCTATAGTCATATGACGATTTTCATCGGGGAGGGGACGTATGACCCAAACGGGGGCTTATATGACCCACGGACACTGCAAACCATGCTCCTACGACTAAATAGAGGTTAAAACTACGATTTGGTGAAATCTTCATTTTTGACCTCGGAGCAAGGTACCTTCCCTATAGTAGGCAATGAGTAAATGATCATAATCCCAGGAGGGCAAAAAATGGGAACCCGAGAGGAAAGCGCTGTTGGCGCGCCTAAGCTAGTGGCCCGTAGAGTAAAAAGGGTACCCCCAACAAAGTTGTCGTTTCACGTTCTGGTTTCACTTTTCATCATCTAGGGTGCGTTCCTGACACGTTTTGAGGGGTTTTAGCAAAAAAAAATTTTTCGACTACTCGAGCTCTCTGGCCCGTTCGGTGCACATTTTTGAAAAAAGCTAGGGAGCTGCCCCTAGGTTCGGGGTGTCACAAAATGTTGAAAAGTGGTCGAAAAACCACTATCCAGAATCGGATGTAGAATCGTTAGACGAACTTAAAATTGTTCTACGACACCCATCTGCGACGTTTAGTATTCGAGATATGGCCCGTCCTAGGTCTGACCGAGCAATTTTTGTTCCGCGCACTTTGTGCACCGTACACTTTGATGTTTGTATGAAAAAGTACCCTACCTAGGGACGCGTAGAGCAAATTTGTACCCCCGGGCATGTTGTCGATTGACGTTCTGGTTGCACTTTTCATCATCTAGGGTGCGTTCCTGACACGTTTTGAGGGGTTTTAGCAAAAAAAAAATTTTCGACTACTCGAGCTCTCTGGCCCGTTCGGTGCACATTTTTGAAAAAAGCTAGGGAGCTGCCCCTAGGTTCGGGGTGTCACAAAATGTTGAAAAGTGGTCGAAAAACCACTATCCAGAATCGGATGTAGAATCGTTAGACGAACTTAAAATTGTTCTACGACACCCATCTGCGACGTTTAGTATTCGAGATATAGCACTTTGTAGGTCTGACCGAGCAATTTTGTACTGAAATGTATGGTGAACATGTAATTCATTAAATAACATTGACTTGCATCGTGCCCTACTTCATCGGCACAGCTGTTATTGAATATCTTTAGTGGAAATGGATTGAGTTTGACCATTTTAAGCCCATTTCCTATGCCGTGCACCAACATTGTGTACCGATCAGGGAAAGTACGCTACGTACGCGTTCATGGATGTCGATGTTGGTACAAGTTGCCTTTCGGGATAGCCGTGCACCAAAACTGTGTACCGATCAGGGAAAGTACAAGACGGAGGGTGCAGCTCGAGCGTACGCGTTCATAGATGTCGATGTTGGTACACTTGCACCAAAATTGTGTACCAATCAGGGAAAGTACAACACGGAGGGCGCAGCCCGGGCGTACGCAATC
>NW_026054454.1:65000-67500 GCF_943734685.1 Anopheles coluzzii | reverse complement strand
CCGAGTTACTGGGCCGTCGGATGTCTCGAAGACCAACTCTCGGTTCTCGAAGTAGCTCCTCACGATTCTTTGCAGACCAGCAGGTACTCCTTTCATCTGCAGTGCAGTGGCGATGGCCTGCCAGCTTGCCGTATTGAAGGCATTCTTGACATCCATTGACACGACCAGCAGGAACCTGTTATCCCGCCCGTTCGTGCGGCGGAATCTCATCGCGCTCTGACCAGCCTCGATCACTGTTCGAATGGCACCAATTGTAGATCGCCCCCTCCGGAAGCCATGCTGCCTGTCTGACAGCCTCACCGCAGCAGGATCTTCCAGGTGGTTGTGAAGTCTGTTTAGAATGAGCTTCTCCAGCACTTTCCCTAAGGCATCCAGCATGCACAAAGGTCGGTATGACCCGCTGCTACCCGGTGGTTTCCCCGGCTTGGGGAGCAGTACCAACCGCTGTCGTTTCCATGGTGCTGGAAATGTAGCCGTTTCCAGACAGCTTTGGTACAACGCCTGGAAAACGTCCGTGTACGCAAGGATTGCAGCCTTGACAGCGGCGTTCGGAATTCCGTCAAGGCCCGGCGCTTTTTTGTTCGGCATGGTGCTAGCTATCAGACGGAGTTCCGGGATCGTGACTTGGGTCCATGGAGTCTGCTGGTCTGCAGGCTGTTCCTGTTCTTCCTCGGAACTGATGCTGGGCCAGTTGAAGGGCGGATGTTGCGGGAAAAGCTCTGTAACGATGCTTTCAAGCCTCGCTCTCTCCGTCTCGGGTGGGGCCCTTCCACCGCGAAGACGGGAGAGGACTACTAAGTACCCGGCTCCGAAAACGTTTTCCTCCGCAGCATCGATCAATTCCTGGAAGGCAGCCTTTTTGCTGGCACGTATAGCTCTATCCAGCTCAGCTTTAGCTGTTCTGTATTGGGCTGCAGCCAGACTTCGGTTCTGGAGATCACTTGTCTGCTGCATGCGATCTCTCGTCTGCTCGCAGTTCTGCCTAAGCAGAGCAATCAGTGGCGTCCACCAGTAAACGTCCCGATGAGGGTCGGGGAAAGACGACGTCATCCTTTGCATGGTTTTCTCGCAGGCCGATATCATTGCCGAGATCATTCCCTGGTGATTGACTGCCTTCTCTCGGAATCCCTCGCCATGTAGCGTGGCCAGGAAATTCTCTTTCGAGAACTGTTTCGTCTTAAATCGCGTGCCTGCATGTTGAAAACGCTCTCGCTGGCCCCGTTGACGTGACTGTCCTTGGTTACGCTGCTGGTCTGCTGACGCTGGGCCTACCGAATAGGTGATATACCTATGGTCAGATCGCGTGTCCGTGTTTCTTACCAACCAAGTGCTCGGCTGAGCTATGGACGAGCTGGCGAAGGTCACGTCGACAACGCTGGCAGTCGCCACACCGTTTCCAACAAAGGTTGCCACATTCCCTCGATTCATCAGCAGCAGGCCCAATTGCTGGGACGCCTCGAGCAGTACTTCCCCACGCTCATTGCTGCGTCGGCTTCCCCACTCCTCATGCCAAGCGTTAAAGTCTCCGGCAACTACTACCTGAGGGTGGGATTGGGCTTCCAATTCAATTGCTTCAACGAATTCCGCAAATCCTTCCCGCGACAGGCTGGGTGGCGCGTAGCAGCTTAGGAAGGTGATGCCACCCACCTTGGCAGCTATAAGGCCTGGAACATCACTGCTCCATTGTCCTTGTAGAGGGTATCGTCCTGTGGCCACGACTGCCACCTTTTTGGAGGCATCAACTGCCCATCTTGGGTTGTTCTCGGGTGGTCGATACGTGTGGGAAAGAACCAGCACGTCCACTTCCATTTGTCGGGCGGTTTGCAGGACCAGATCTTGGGCGATCCTGCCTCCACCCAGGTTCACTTGGAGGACTTTTAGCTGCGTCATTGGATGGCCGACCGATCGCATGTCCGGTCCCCGATAACATGGGGGCCATCGCATTTGCCGCAGCGTATTTCTTCCATGCATGTACCAGCCTTGTGACCTTCCTGTCCGCAACGGATGCAAACATTTTGTCGGTCTACAGGTGACCGACAATCGCGGGCGTTGTGGCCGTGCTCAAGGCATCGGTAGCAGCGAAGATGCTCTTTGGGTGTTGCAGGAGCCATCTTCACTCTGGAAATGCAGAAGCCCAAGCGAAGCTTCGTACCATCCAGCGCTTTGGCGGCCTTGGCTGGCAGACGGACGCGTGCCCGCTGGGTGCCATCCGGCATTGTCCTAATGCTCGTTGAGACGATGCCTGCCCCACCCTCGATCTTGTTTTCAAGGAGAGCTGTAAGCTCTTCCTCCTTGGCTAGGGGGTCGATGTCGTTTACTACCAAGGCCGCCATTTCCGTCACGTGTCGACAAGTTCCAGCCTCGCCGATGATCGTTCGGATCTGCTGGAGAATTAAGGTCGCGTTTGCGGATCTAGCAAGCGTCAGTCGTAGCAACGCCTTATCTGTGCGCCGGCCCATGATGATGAAATCCTTTAACTCCTTATGTGTGCCATTATCGT
>NW_026054454.1:55000-62500 GCF_943734685.1 Anopheles coluzzii | reverse complement strand
CGAATTTTCATAAATTTGTTCACCGAATAATATTAAATATTATTTCACTTTTTTTCGGTCACAAACGGCCGATTTTCGATCGGTTTTCACTGGATGAACGTTCTTTGGCCACCCGATGGCCTTAAAAACCACACCCGGCGAGAATCTGGGCAAATTATATCCCTGCAAACAGAGATCCGGCGAAACCTTGGCCCAGTATGGGCTGGATGACGCAAAACTATTTTCACAATTTTGTGGTTTTTTCATGCGCGGATCACTTCTTTACACCTTTTTTCGTGCTCAGATACACTATTTACACTAAAATAGTGCAACTCAGGCACATTTTGGGCACTTTTTTCGAATTTCTTCTTTTGCACCACGTCACACAAACACACGGTGAGCATTCGCAATAGGCCGATGTCACAAAAATTTTCCGCACGTCGATGGTCACCTAAACTATGGTTACTCGTGTAACGGCACCTTAACTCAGGGGCCATCAGGGGCCGTACAGTCAACCCACCCAATTTCACCCAATTTCACCTGGAACCGAATTTTCGTAAATTTGTTCACCGAATAATATTAAATATTACTTCACTTTTTTTCGGTCACAAACGGCCGATTTTCGATCGGTTTTCACTGGATGAACGTTCTTTGGCCACCCGATGGCCTTAAAAACCACACCCGGCGAGAATCTGGGCAAATTATATCGCTGAAAACACAGATCCGGCGATTACTTGGCCCAGTATGGGCTGGATGACGCAAAACTTTTTTTCCACAATTTTGTGGTTTTTTCATGCGCGGATCACTTCTTAACACCTTTTTTCGTGCTCAGATGCACTGTTTACACTAAAATCGTGCAATTCTGGCACTTTTTGGGCACTTTTTTCGATTTTCTGCTTTCACACCATGTCACACAAACACATGGTGGGGGGTTCATAGGCAACAAACACAAATGCACGATTTTTGTTGAATTTTCGCCTTAAAAACACTTGATAACGCTCTTAAAGGGTAAATGAGGTGCCCTGAGCACGTTTTTCATACTATTAAAGTCGATTAACGACGATTTTGCACTGTTTTTAAGTCCTTTTTTCGGAGCCCAAACACAACGTGTCGGTACAGTACGACCTCACGTTTGACACTACTACAGGGATAACTGGCTTGTGGCCGCCAAGCGTTCATAGCGACGTGGCTTTTTGATCCTTCGATGTCGGCTCTTCCTATCATTGTGAAGCAAAATTCACCAAGCGTAGGATTGTTCACCCTTTCAAGGGAACGTGAGCTGGGTTTAGACCGTCGTGAGACAGGTTAGTTTTACCCTACTGGTGTGTGCTTATAGTCGCTATCTTAACGGAATTCCTGTGCAGTACGAGAGGAACCACAGGTACGGACCACTGGCTCAATACTAGTCCGACCGGACTTTGGTATGACGCTACGTCCGCTGGATTATGCCTGAACGCCTCTAAGGTCGTAGCCAATCCGAGCTGATAGCGCTTCTCAAACCCATTAGGTGTTCGGAAGCTAGCGGGCCTAACAACCCTCTGAGATCCGTTGGAGTCTGCGTCTGCAGCCCGGCGTCTCATCCCGCTATACCTAGGCCGCAACGAGTGGAGTTCGCTGCACGTGTTAGTACCGTAACTGGGAACGCCGTTGGCTTGAGCTCTGCCCAACGTGGATATACCTAGTTTCGACACCTATCAACCGCCCGCAAACGACGGGACTTCAGGCTGGGAGCTGCGAGTTGTAGAGATGCGTTCGCATCGATCCTCTCAGGCGACCCATGCTTGGTGGTTTGTCCGTGTGCCCCTTCCTCGATGTGCGCAAGCTCGTCTTGGTCTGGGGACCACGTCGACACAGGGGATACTTTTGTGAGAGCAAGAGTGTACTTAGTTGAGTGTAGCAAGGGATCGCGTGCCCCTTCCTCGATGGCATAACGAACCATCTTGGTCTGGGGACCGTGGTACCGTGCTCTGGTGAAGCTTGGTGCGTGCTCTTTCCTTGTCAGACGAGTGACTTGACTTGGTCTGGAGACCGTTCCTTAACACTAGTGGACAAGAGCTGGCTACTTCCGTGTCAGACGAGTGACTTGACACGGTATGGAGCGGAACACGTAACACTAGTGAGCTTGTCGGCGTGCCTCCTTCTGGACTTGATTGTCTTGATGTGAGAAACGTGCCGACCAAACCAGTAAGCTTACACACATGCTCGTTACAAGTTGTATAAGTTGATCCGTTTGGGCCGGTTGCCTTGCACATGATGGTGTTGTAGACCATGTTCGGTTAACACGTTGTGTGTCGAGGTGGTCGGCCTTGGTAGTAGGATGTCTTGTGCATGTGACGTGTTGACCTGGTTTGGTCGATGTGTCGTCGTGTACGAGATGACCTACTTACCCGTCAGTTGTCCAAGTTGTGTCATGTGTTGACTTAGTTGACGTGTCATGTGCATGGATGATTGGCGTACGGGTCATGTATGGTGCACTTGCTTCAGTTGAAGGGATGTACTAGTACAGTTATATTAATTGTTTATTTCACGATCTGGTCTTTTGGCTGGATCGCGAAAAAAACGCTAAGTCCCAAATCTTGAACTCGAGAGGAGAGCGCTGATGACAACCTTTTGGACTGGAGCTCCCTAGAATTCGGCTTTTTCCTACTTTAAAGGGATGCACTGTTGTATGTATTGTTTATTCACGATCTGGTCGTTGGATTGGATCGTGGAAAAAAAACGCTAAGTCCCAGATCCTGAACTCGACAGGAAAGCGCTGATGGCAAACATTCTGACTGGAAGTTCCTAGAAATCGGCTTTTTCCTTATTGGCATTATGTGGCACGTTTATTGTGGCTAGAACATTAATTATCCACCAAATGGCACCAACGCTTGGCGAAAGTCTCGAAACACTCCTATCCCGACGCACCAGCAACCGCAACACGATGCAAAATAAATTGCACGAGCTACTGATACTTGTACCATGCACGGTACACGGTACCAAAATATACCCCTGAAAGTGTGCAATTTGGTGCTATTCTAGGAAATTTGTTTGGGGAAGCCTAGCTACGCGTGTCGCACGTTGCATGGTCGTCGATCAGAGGCATGCAAAAGCACCTATCTAGGGGAATTACTTTACGTTCTAGTAGCAAGATCGATTTTCCGGTCTAGCACGGCAGTACGCCTGCATGCATACACTCCATGTACCAAAAATGTATCAACCTAGGCGTTGCTCAGTAGCTTTTGGCGGCACATGTAAAAAGTACTCGAGTTCAGATTCTTGGAACTTTGCGTATTGTTCAAAACTTATAACGAAAACTAAATTATAAATGGGTAAAAGGCTAGGCGTTTCTCAGTAGCTTTTGGCGCCACGTGGCAAAAGTATTCGAGTTCAGATTTCTGGGACTTAGCGTATTTTTCAAACCTGATAATGAAAATTGAAGTACAAATGGGGCATAAGCTAGGCGTTGCCCAGTAACTTTTTTCGCCACATGGAGGAAGTAGTCGAGCTCCAATTTCTGGGACGTAGCGTATTTTTCAATCATAATAAACCAAATCAAACATAAAAATCATGAAACTTACACCACGTCCCTAGGTTGTGCACAAAACGTAACGATAAAGTGCCGGCGAGGTTAGAGGTGCACCAAAATTGTGTACCGATTAGGAAAAGTACTCTATGTTGCTATGACTTGGGTAAAAAGTGTTGATTAACTGCTGGTTACGATAGACAGTTGCTTATCGTACACATCGCAAACGAACACCCCTTAGTGAGCAGTAGCAGAAGTCGATGGAACAAAGCGAATGCATTACAAACTGATCAAGTAAAATAAGGAACGCTACGTACTAGGACTTCTTTCCAAGAATGGTGTCCGCGACGGGAGGGCAAGCGTCCTTCCCAGGTTTCCCTAGTAAACCTTGTATGGTAAACATACCCAAGCGTGTCCGTAAGCACGCAACGATAGTCACGAACGAGCACATACCTAGGGAAAGTACTCTACGTACTAGGACTTCTGTCCAAGAATGGTGTCCGCGACGGTCGGGCACTGTGACGCAATTACCAAATCCTAGAATCGTACAAGCAGTGTGTACAAACATAAACATTAACGCGTTCGCTCGGGCTGCGCCGTCCGTGTTGAACACAAATGCGGGTGATTATATGAGTGGATGGACAAAAACATGCGTGGCGAAGACAATTTTCTGCACGATGTGCACATAGCTCATTTCGTCGTCCCGGGCGAATGGAAAAACACAAAAATCTCGAGTATCTTTCTAGGTTTCTGTTATAAAAGGGCAGGCCAAAAGGTGACCGGTTGAGATGAGCATTTTAAGCATGCAAGCACTTAATTGCAACTTTTCCTACAAAAACTAGGTACGTACACGTAGATTGTATCAACATGGACATCCATGATTGCGTACGCCCGGGCTGCGCCCTCCGTGTTGTACTTTCCCTGATTGGTACACAATTTTGGTGCAAGTGTACCAACATCGACATCTATGAACGCGTACGCTCGAGCTGCACCCTCCGTCTTGTACTTTCCCTGATCGGTACACAGTTTTGGTGCACGGCTATCCCGAAAGGCAACTTGTACCAACATCGACATCCATGAACGCGTACGTAGCGTACTTTCCCTGATCGGTACACAATGTTGGTGCACGGCATAGGAAATGGGCTTAAAATGGTCAAACTCAATCCATTTCCACTAAAGATAGTCAATAACAGCTGTGCCGATGAAGTAGGGCACGATGCAAGTCAATGTTATTTAATGAATTACATGTTCACCATACATTTCAGTACAAAATTGCTCGGTCAGACCTACAAAGTGCTATATCTCGAATACTAAACGTCGCAGATGGGTGTCGTAGAACAATTTTAAGTTCGTCTAACGATTCTACATCCGATTCTGGATAGTGGTTTTTCGACCACTTTTCAACATTTTGTGACACCCCGAACCTAGGGGCAGCTCCCTAGCTTTTTTCAAAAATGTGCACCGAACGGGCCAGAGAGCTCGAGTAGTCGAAAATTTTTTTTTTTGCTAAAACCCCTCAAAACGTGTCAGGAACGCACCCTAGATGATGAAAAGTGCAACCAGAATGTCAATCGACAACATGCCCGGGGGTACAAATTTGCTCTACGCGTCCCTAGGTAGGGTACTTTTTCATACAAACATCAAAGTGTACGGTGCACACAGTGCGCGGAACAAAAATTGCTCGGTCAGACCTAGGACGGGCCATATCTCGAATACTAAACGTCGCAGATGGGTGTCGTAGAACAATTTTAAGTTCGTCTAACGATTCTACATCCGATTCTGGATAGTGGTTTTTCGACCACTTTTCAACATTTTGTGACACCCCGAACCTAGGGGCAGCTCCCTAGCTTTTTTCAAAAATGTGCACCGAACGGGCCAGAGAGCTCGAGTAGTCGAAAATTTTTTTTTTGCTAAAACCCCTCAAAACGTGTCAGGAACGCACCCTAGATGATGAAAAGTGCAACCAGAACGTCAATCGACAACATGCCCGGGGGTACAAATTTGCTCTACGCGTCCCTAGGTAGGGTACTTTTTCATACAAACATCAAAGTGTACGGTGCACAAAGTGCGCGGAACAAAAATTGCTCGGTCAGACCTAGGACGGGCCATATCTCGAATACTAAACGTCGCAGATGGGTGTCGTAGAACAATTTTAAGTTCGTCTAACGATTCTACATCCGATTCTGGATAGTGGTTTTTCGACCACTTTTCAACATTTTGTGACACCCCGAACCTAGGGGCAGCTCCCTAGCTTTTTTCAAAAATGTGCACCGAACGGGCCAGAGAGCTCGAGTAGTCGAAAAATTTTTTTTTGCTAAAACCCCTAAAAACGTGTCAGGAACGCACCCTAGATGATGAAAAGTGCAACCAGAATGTCAATCGACAACATTCCCGGGGGTACAAATTTGCTCTACGCGTCCCTAGGTAGGGTACTTTTTCATACAAACATCAAAGTGTACGGTGCACACAGTGCGCGGAACAAAAATTGCTCGGTCAGACCTAGGACGGGCCATATCTCGAATACTAAACGTCGCAGATGGGTGTCGTAGAACAATTTTAAGTTCGTCTAACGATTCTACATCCGATTCTGGATAGTGGTTTTTCGACCACTTTTCAACATTTTGTGACACCCCGAACCTAGGGGCAGCTCCCTAGCTTTTTTCAAAAATGTGCACCGAACGGGCCAGAGAGCTCGAGTAGTCGAAAATTTTTTTTTTGCTAAAACCCCTCAAAACGTGTCAGGAACGCACCCTAGATGATGAAAAGTGCAACCAGAACGTCAATCGACAACATGCCCGGGGGTACAAATTTGCTCTACGCGTCCCTAGGTAGGGTACTTTTTCATACAAACATCAAAGTGTACGGTGCACAAAGTGCGCGGAACAAAAATTGCTCGGTCAGACCTAGGACGGGCCATATCTCGAATACTAAACGTCGCAGATGGGTGTCGTAGAACAATTTTAAGTTCGTCTAACGATTCTACATCCGATTCTGGATAGTGGTTTTTCGACCACTTTTCAACATTTTGTGACACCCCGAACCTAGGGGCAGCTCCCTAGCTTTTTTCAAAAATGTGCACCGAACGGGCCAGAGAGCTCGAGTAGTCGAAAAATTTTTTTTTGCTAAAACCCCTCAAAACGTGTCAGGAACGCACCCTAGATGATGAAAAGTGAAACCAGAACGTGAAACGACAACTTTGTTGGGGGTACCCTTTTTACTCTACGGGCCACTAGCTTAGGCGCGCCAACAGCGCTTTCCTCTCGGGTTCCCATTTTTTGCCCTCCTGGGATTATGATCATTTACTCATTGCCTACTATAGGGAAGGTACCTTGCTCCGAGGTCAAAAATGAAGATTTCACCAAATCGTAGTTTTAACCTCTATTTAGTCGTAGGAGCATGGTTTGCAGTGTCCGTGGGTCATATAAGCCCCCGTTTGGGTCATACGTCCCCTCCCCGATGAAAATCGTCATATGACTATAGGCCGAACTTATGAAGCAAAAGTGGTGTCTGGTGGGTTCTGCCGATGATCTTAACCTATGATTTTGAGTTTCCACTCTTTCAAAACGTTTCCTGGAGCAGTACATCACGGGTCTACGGACCCAAAGACTTCGTTGCGATGGTTTCAAGCATAAAAGTTGTAACAGTTAAGGGTTTTTAATACGCGTATATTAAATCATTGCTTGAAACTAAGCTTCGTTGTCTTTAAACTCTGCAAGACCAATCGAACTTCTTAGGGAAACTCGAAGCATTCACGCTAAGCTGGTGGTGCAGGGCACATAGCGTGATGAAACCGGGTTTCCCTAACCAATGTGGCATATTTTTTCCCTGAGAGTGAAGCTCAGACCCACGTAGGGGAGAGCGAAGTGGAACTTTAATGTTCAATGCAGCAAATGTTCGCCATGCGGATAAACAAGTTGGAATAGTTCAATGTAGTGTAATGCAAACACGAATCGCAAATAACGATACGGGACCCAGAAGCAATTCTGCGGATCCCTCGGGGAGTGGTGAGTTGATAT
>NW_026054454.1:42500-45000 GCF_943734685.1 Anopheles coluzzii | reverse complement strand
AGTACTCTATGTTGCTATGACTTGGGTAAAAAGTGTTGATTAACTGCTGGTTACGATAGACAGTTGCTTATCGTACACATCGCAAACGAACACCCCTTAGTGAGCAGTAGCAGAAGTCGATGGAACAAAGCGAATGCATTACAAACTGATCAAGTAAAATAAGGAACGCTACGTACTAGGACTTCTTTCCAAGAATGGTGTCCGCGACGGGAGGGCAAGCGTCCTTCCCAGGTTTCCCTAGTAAACCTTGTATGGTAAACATACCCAAGCGTGTCCGTAAGCACGCAACGATAGTCACGAACGAGCACATACCTAGGGAAAGTACTCTACGTACTAGGACTTCTGTCCAAGAATGGTGTCCGCGACGGTCGGGCACTGTGACGCAATTACCAAATCCTAGAATCGTACAAGCAGTGTGTACAAACATAAACATTAACGCGTTCGCTCGGGCTGCGCCGTCCGTGTTGAACACAAATGCGGGTGATTATATGAGTGGATGGACAAAAACATGCGTGGCGAAGACAATTTTCTGCACGATGTGCACATAGCTCATTTCGTCGTCCCGGGCGAATGGAAAAACACAAAAATCTCGAGTATCTTTCTAGGTTTCTGTTATAAAAGGGCAGGCCAAAAGGTGACCGGTTGAGATGAGCATTTTAAGCATGCAAGCACTTAATTGCAACTTTTCCTACAAAAACTAGGTACGTGCACGTAGATTGTATCAACATGGACATCCATGATTGCGTACGCCCGGGCTGCGCCCTCCGTGTTGTACTTTCCCTGATTGGTACACAATTTTGGTGCAAGTGTACCAACATCGACATCTATGAACGCGTACGCTCGAGCTGCACCCTCCGTCTTGTACTTTCCCTGATCGGTACACAGTTTTGGTGCACGGCTATCCCGAAAGGCAACTTGTACCAACATCGACATCCATGAACGCGTACGTAGCGTACTTTCCCTGATCGGTACACAATGTTGGTGCACGGCATAGGAAATGGGCTTAAAATGGTCAAACTCAATCCATTTCCACTAAAGATAGTCAATAACAGCTGTGCCGATGAAGTAGGGCACGATGCAAGTCAATGTTATTTAATGAATTACATGTTCACCATACATTTCAGTACAAAATTGCTCGGTCAGACCTACAAAGTGCTATATCTCGAATACTAAACGTCGCAGATGGGTGTCGTAGAACAATTTTAAGTTCGTCTAACGATTCTACATCCGATTCTGGATAGTGGTTTTTCGACCACTTTTCAACATTTTGTGACACCCCGAACCTAGGGGCAGCTCCCTAGCTTTTTTCAAAAATGTGCACCGAACGGGCCAGAGAGCTCGAGTAGTCGAAAATTTTTTTTTTTGCTAAAACCCCTCAAAACGTGTCAGGAACGCACCCTAGATGATGAAAAGTGCAACCAGAATGTCAATCGACAACATGCCCGGGGGTACAAATTTGCTCTACGCGTCCCTAGGTAGGGTACTTTTTCATACAAACATCAAAGTGTACGGTGCACACAGTGCGCGGAACAAAAATTGCTCGGTCAGACCTAGGACGGGCCATATCTCGAATACTAAACGTCGCAGATGGGTGTCGTAGAACAATTTTAAGTTCGTCTAACGATTCTACATCCGATTCTGGATAGTGGTTTTTCGACCACTTTTCAACATTTTGTGACACCCCGAACCTAGGGGCAGCTCCCTAGCTTTTTTCAAAAATGTGCACCGAACGGGCCAGAGAGCTCGAGTAGTCGAAAATTTTTTTTTTGCTAAAACCCCTCAAAACGTGTCAGGAACGCACCCTAGATGATGAAAAGTGCAACCAGAACGTCAATCGACAACATGCCCGGGGGTACAAATTTGCTCTACGCGTCCCTAGGTAGGGTACTTTTTCATACAAACATCAAAGTGTACGGTGCACAAAGTGCGCGGAACAAAAATTGCTCGGTCAGACCTAGGACGGGCCATATCTCGAATACTAAACGTCGCAGATGGGTGTCGTAGAACAATTTTAAGTTCGTCTAACGATTCTACATCCGATTCTGGATAGTGGTTTTTCGACCACTTTTCAACATTTTGTGACACCCCGAACCTAGGGGCAGCTCCCTAGCTTTTTTCAAAAATGTGCACCGAACGGGCCAGAGAGCTCGAGTAGTCGAAAATTTTTTTTTTGCTAAAACCCCTCAAAACGTGTCAGGAACGCACCCTAGATGATGAAAAGTGCAACCAGAACGTCAATCGACAACATGCCCGGGGGTACAAATTTGCTCTACGCGTCCCTAGGTAGGGTACTTTTTCATACAAACATCAAAGTGTACGGTGCACAAAGTGCGCGGAACAAAAATTGCTCGGTCAGACCTAGGACGGGCCATATCTCGAATACTAAACGTCGCAGATGGGTGTCGTAGAACAATTTTAAGTTTGTCTAACGATTCTACATCCGATTCTGGATAGTGGTTTTTCGACCACTTTTCAACATTTTGTGACACCCCGAACCTAG